>NW_026901789.1:0-116316 GCF_033783945.1 Neopsephotus bourkii | reverse complement strand
CTTTACTGTGAGAGTGACAGAGCACTGGAACAGGTTGCCCAGGGGGGTTGTGGAGTCTCCCACATTGGAGATATTCAAGGCCCGCCTGGACAAGTTTCTGTGTGATGTACTCTAGGTTACCCTGCTCTTGCAGGGGGGTTGGACCAGATGATCTCTTGAGGTCCCTTCCAACCCTTGGGATTCTGTGATTCTACCCTTCATTGTTTTCTTCACAGTTCCCAAGGCATAGGCCCACAAGGGCATTAATACCTAGTGTTTTCTTCACCATTCCCAGATCTTAAGCCACACCAGGGTGATAGTGCCTGGATCAATTTCGTTAACTGTTTCTATCCTGTCACCCACATCTCCCCCTTTTTGTTTTACTAAAAGACAGCTTTTATAGATTTATGATCTACTTTTGGCAAAGTTTCTGTGTTCTCCATTAGCTATTGTACGAAACAAGGCACACGGATTAGAATACCTAAAAAGACTAACAAAATGATTAAGATAAAGTAAAGCCATCCTGTAATGCTCAACCCAGAAAACACTTTGTTCAACCAGTTCAGTCCCTCATCTTCCTGAAGGTCTGCTGTCCTTGTTATTAAGTCTGGAATACTTTCATGAATGATCTGATAAATTCATGCAGCACATATCAACAAAATCTTCACACCCATGGTCTTGAGCTAACAGTAAAAATCAACAGCCGTTCTATTCTGTAGTGAGGTGTGCCTCACAGAATCAACGTCTAAAAGCAACCCTGTTGTCCAGTGGTACCCTTTCTGGGCTTAAATATTCCCAGACTATTACTAATGGCTGGAAAATCCAGTTGCGATACGTTCCCGCATGGATGCGCTCTCTGTTGACTGGTTCTCCAAAAAGAGACCAGTTAAATTTGTACAGTTCCTACGGGTTAACTTCATAGAATCATAGAATAGTTAGGGTTGGAAAGGACCTTAAGATCATCAAGTTCCAACCCCCCTGCCATGGGCAGGGACACCTCGCACTAAACCATATCACCCAAGGCCTTGTCCAGCCTGGCCTTGAACACTGCCAGGGATGGAGCATTCACAACCTCCTTGGGCAACCTATTCCAGTGCCTCACCACCCTAACAGGAAAGAATTTCCTCCTTATATCCCATCTAAACTTCCCCTGTTTAAGTTTTAACCCATTACCCCTTGTCCTATTACTACAGTCCCTAATGAAGAGTCCCTCCCCAGCGATGAATCAGCATCAATCTTCATTGGCAGCCGTCGCTTGTATAAATGGATGGGTACATTGTGCAGGGATTCATCGGGGTCCTCGTTCTGTAGAGACACAAGCATAGCCTCTTCCCCAATTTATTAATCTAAAACGATGGTCCCTGTTATGATATTCCAAAGACTTTACCGTTACCATAATGGGTTCTTTCCCTCGTATCGGATTTGGGCATACATGGGTTAGTGCGGAAAAATGCCTAATCATTGGAGGGACATTCATGCCTGTGTGTAAATCAGAACTGGATAATGTTAAAAAATTTAAAACAAACAATGCTTTATTGATTCGTGCATTTGGGGTCTCCCCTATCATTCCCCCTTTTTGTTTTGCTAGCATATTTTTTACAATTTGGCATGTCCACTCTATCACTGCTTGACCTGTGTAATTAACATAACCACCCACTGCTCCAGGAAGCATTATTTCAGTAAGATTAGTCTGATTTGAAGTCACTTGAACCTTTATAACATGTGGCATACCAGTGAATCCTACACACCATGTAACAGGTTGGAATAATGGGGGATTTAACGAATGTGCCAGTATACTTGCCCAGGTTATCAGTTCTTGAGGAGTAGACAGATTAAAGTGATTCCTTAAGGAGCATTCTCCAGCAGAGGCATTCTGATGCAAAAGGAATGTGAAGCAGCTGTAGAAGTAAACTGCACAGTGTTAACAGTCAAGGAGTTTGCTGTGTCATTACCCTTTTTTTTTTCTGCTTTCTATGCCACCCTGATGCTGCTTGGGTGGCAGCGGATAAAGGTTGTGGTTGCACTACCCCTCTAGCTTTTTCAGTTAGCAGTTCTTGTTTCAACCGATCTACCTGTCCCTCCAAGTCTTGGATTCACCCCCAGGTTACTTTAAACACACTAAGCAAGGCTCCTACCATGCGCCCAGCATGTTGCAGACACTCCTTAGGCTTTGTTTGTGGTGTCTCTACAAACTGTCCCAATACTTCAATAGATCGAGAGGGTTTTTTTTTTGGGGGGGGGGGGGTTGTTGGGGTTTTTTTCTTCACTCCTCATCTCTGGTATCCATCCTGGCTGTTCCACTAGTGGAGCACTGGGAGCTGAATCGGAAAACAGCTTCTTTTGAACATTGTTACCCAATTCTAGCAAATAACAAATTTTTATTTTTTTCCAAAGTTGCTCACCTTTCTTTGTGCGGCTACAAATGCCGGCCTGCTCATCAGCAGCCATAAATACCTGTCGGCAACTGCACTTTTGCATTAACCCTTTCTTGGCTGAAATTTCAATCTGCTACCTGTTAAAAACTTTTACGTGAATCCAACAACAAAAAATACACAGAACTCCGTCTGCCCTAAACACACACACACATGGGATCCTACAAGCACACTCCACACAACTACAATATTTGAAACACAAAATCCAGACAATCATTACTCTCACTACACGGCCCCACATACAGAACGTGGCATAAGGACCCTGTTAAGACTATCAGGAAACCAGCTCCGAGAATCATCATCGCAGTGTGAGGTGGCAGGCTCAACCTTAGCGGGAATCCCTGCAGAGGCTCTGCCTCCCTCACATTGCATGAGGCTTGGGCTTTTATATTTATACTGACCAAAATGCACACTCATTCCAACACAGGTTGCCAGCCTATGTTGGAAGAAGTGGTCAGCAATATCTATAAAGGTCTCCAAGGGTCAATAGAAACATGGACATACTTATATTTGCCAACTTCTAGTACATGAGTATCACAGAGAGACTGTATCAAATGAGTTGTATATGGGGCTCCAAGTCCATGGTCTGCCACGGTATGCCCAATATCCCCGATAAGAGCATATGAGAGGCCTTCCCACTGTGGGTCTTGATCTGGCACATACACCACCAGGAAAGCATGCAATATATTCACATCCCCCACCTGTCTCACTTCTCCCTTTGCAGCTGCCCATTTATCATGAGGATCTGTGGGACATAAATCAGGGTCCTTTTCTGGGTCAATAGGCTTCAGGTCAAAAGGACTATAGAGGTCAGCATCATAATTATCAGGCGTCAGAACCTCAGGAGCAGCAAAAGCAGTCTGATGAAGGTGCCCAGGATCTTTCTCGGGGTCAGTAGGGCCTGGGTCAAAAGGATCGTCTTCATCCCCGTCCTCAGTCTTCACAGCCATGGTGGCAACCAGCAGAGGTTTGTGGGGGTGCGGGGGCACTGGGCTTCACGATCTCATTTTTTTACTTTAATTCTCCAAATGACTATTGCATGGATGTTTCTAGACCAGTCTAGACCAGCCATTCCTTCTCAGTCAGGCTGATTTTCGCTTCCAGTACAGTCAACTTTTGGGATCCTCCTGTCACTCCAGAAATACAAATGGGTCCTACCCCTTGGTAGCTTGATGGCATCAGGGTTCACTGTGCACCGATATCTACTAGAGCCTTATACTCTTGTGGGACTGATGTGCCAGGCCCTCTGATCCACACGGTCCAGTAAACCTGATTGTCCCTCTTCTCCACCTGACTTGAGTCAGGGCCCCTCTAATGGCAATCATAAGATTCTCCATTTATTTCTCCTACAAAGGGATTGGACTTCGTAGTCAGAGGAGTTGAAGTAAAATCAGGTCTTTCACTCTATCTGGGAAACTGCTCACCAGACACAGGAGCAGCAACTTTCTTGGGAGGATCATCCTTGACCGTCATTTTCCTCTTCAATTCACGCACCTGTTCCTCCAGAACTGAGTCATGTACCACCTATATCTTCTCTCTTGAGCAGTAGGGCACTTTCTGTTAATGGCTGAGATGCGGTCTGTACATGTGGGGAGCTGGATAGATTGCGTTTCAATTGTTTGAGCTCCGGGGCCAGTTTTTCCTCAGCTGAAATAATGGAAGGGGTGAGATTGTCTTTGAATTCTCGGAGTTGAAGAGTCACTTCATCCATTGTTGATGGTGCTGCCTCACTCCAGGTCATTGATGCCAATGAGTGGGCATATGATGATGGCACATTCTGTGTAAATTTCAGCCATGTGGGTTGTGTACATTTGACTTCATCTGGATCTATGGGTGTATTCCCAGCATCTGGCTTGCAATAGATCACCTCTAGAATGGCTGATTCCTTCCAGTACTGGAGGCCTTTCTCTATCGTGGTCCACTTGCCTGGGTGACACATAATATCTTCCTTGTAGGGAAACCTTTCCTTCACAGCTGCCAAGAGCTGTCTCCAGAGGCTGAGGATTCATTTCTGTTTCACAATGGCTTTGTCAATTCCCCATTCCCTAGCAAGTGATCCCAGCTGTTTGGCTTCCCTACCTTCTAGTTCGTGACTGTCGGCCCCATTGTCCCAGCATTAGAGCAACCAGGTGACTGTGCTCCCTTGGAAGACGGCTGAAATCTTTTCACGTATTTTACAGTTCAGACAAGGACAGGGATCGAGAAGTTGCCTCTTCCTCTGATTATTGTACTAATTCCTCCTGTTCCTCTCTTTCAGATGTCACCCCCTCTAGTTCATGCTTTGAGTCTTCATTTTCTTTCACTGTGTGAGTTCGTTTTCATGCTTTTCTTTTGCTTTTCCTTTTGCTTATAGGGGCAACCAATATTGGCATGGATTGGTCCTTTGGTTCAGCTGCAGTTCCTGCTACTGGGGTTGGAGTGGCTGCAGTGTCTGTTGTTGGAGTTGGAGTACCTGCTGTGCTTGTTGCTTGGGATGGAGCAGCCATGTTGTCTTTTGCTTTGCCTTCAGATCCAGAGACATCTTTTTCCTGTTCCTTAAAGAGCAGGACTCTGTATGCGTAATCCAAGCCCCGGCACTTTGCAGTGACTTGTTCTCTGGTATTGCCAGGATGACAGAACACCCTGTCTTAGTGTTTTACTAGTTTTTCTGGATTTCACACTTGTTCAGGGGTGAAGTTCCAAAGCACTGGAGGGGCCCGCTGGCCTAGATACTTGCCCATACTGTCCCAAGCACCCTGCCACTCATGACTGTTCAGCTTCAGAGAAGATCTCTTGGTGATATTCTTAGATAGTCATTTAACCTTAGAGAAGACCTGAGCCTGACCCTGCTTAACTTCTGAGATCAGATGAAATCAGGTGTTCTCGGGGTGGTATGGCCATAGATAAAACACATGCAGCATATTCAGCAACATGCCTATTCCCAGCAAAAGGAGCAGGATAGTTTCAATGGCATTAAAAGGATATTCAAAATCTTTAATATTTTTAAGTACTGCTGTAAATGGCCTGGTGGGGGAGCAGAGGGTATGAGAGGATGTCTCCCTCATAGGTTGATCCTCCAAGGGGGTAAAAAAGAGGTGTAATTGTTAACAGTTCCCATTACACGCCTCCTGAAGTATAGAGGTAACGTCCACACTGAGAACAACATACCAGAGCAGTTTCATGATCAATAATTCTGTTGTATTACAAGACATTATCGTACAGTGAAACGAGAATCTTAGCCCATGCCCCAAAGCTGATAAACACTAATACCGGTTGAAAATAAGGTGTGACATAATGAAACTCTGAGACCAAGTGTAACAACTGTGAGACCAAGTGCAACAACTCTGAGGGCAAATATATCAACATTGTGACGAGTGTCTATTAATCCGAAATAATGAATGCTTATCACAGATATGATTAGACACACTCTGGTCAGATCTGTTGCTATCTCAAACCTTCCAGCCCCACGTTGGGCGCCACAAAGGACTGCTGTGGTTTAAGCCACACACAGCCACTCGCTCACTCCCCCCCTTCTTCCCCCACCCGCTCTCAAAGGAAGGGGGAGGAGAACCGAAAGAATATTAGTCCCACGGGTTGAGATAAGAACAGTCCAGTAACTAAGATATAATACAAAACTATGCTTACTATTGCTACTAAAGAAAAGAGTTATAACAGGGGGAGAGAATATAAAACTAAAAGGGGAAAGGAAAAGAAAACAATAAACACAAGTGATGCACAATACAATTGCTCACCACCTGCCAACTGATACCCAGACTGACCTGAGCAGCAATCTCAGCCTTCTGGTTAATTCCCCCATACTGGGCATGATGTGCTGTGGTATGGAATACCCCTTTGGCTAGATTGGGTCAGGTGTCCTGTCTCTGCTTCCTCCCGGCTTCCTGTGCCCCTCCTCACTGGCCTAGCATGAGACTGAAAAGTCCTTGATCAGAGTAAGCAATTACTCAGCTACAACGAAAAACATTTCTGTGTTATCAGTGTTGTTCTCAGACTAAAGTTGAAAACACAGCACTGCACCAGCTACTAAGGAGAAAAATAACTGTTACAGCTGAACCCAAGACAGTGGATATATTTGATTTTTTGGGTGATACAAATTATTTGCCTAAGGATTTAAGCACTGAATTATCTAAATGCACATCAGTGATGCTTGTTTAAATATTTACTAAGTCCACAAATGTTATAGGGAGAGAATGGGGAAAATTGGACTTATGTCTGTATTAAAAAGTAGAGTTTCTTTTTTGGTGTAGCATGAGATTTTTTTTGTCTGTTTGAACACCTGATGTCACTGAATCTAGACTGTTGTCTGGTTGGCATCAGGAGTTTCTTGCTGGATTAAACATCCATATTTAAGATTCCCTGGTACTCTTTCCCTTGGCTTATTTTTCAGGAAAAAAATCCCACAAAACAGATGGCCACTTGATTTGCAGGGCAGCATTTACATCATAGCCTGTTTTAGATTATTCGGCAGTTTTTAAAGTGCAAAAGCGGGCCCTTTATTCCTTTTACTTACAAGTCAGTCTTATTATGTGTCGAGGTTTGACCCCAACCAGACAGCTTGTTCACCCACTCCCCCCCTCTTCTTGCCCTCCCCCTACTCCTGGAGGGACAGAGAGGAGAATCAGAAAGAATGCAACTCCCACGGGTTGAGATAAGAACAGTTTAGTAACCAATGTGCAACACAAATCACCACCGCTACTACCACTAACAACAATGATAAGAGATAATAGCAAGGGAAAAGAGTACAATACCACCTGCCAAACAACAAGTCCGACCCGGCAGACCCCCTGTCCTTCTGGGTAACTCCCAGTTACCTCCTGGGCATGACGTGCTGTGGTATGGAATACCTCTTTGGTCAGTTTGGGTCAGGTGTCCTGTCTCTGCTTCCTCCTGGCTTCCCCTCCTCCCTGGCAGAGCATGAGGCTCACAAAGTCCTTGGCCAAACCAAAACATCATTTTTATCAGCTTTGTTCCCAGCCCAAAAGTCAAAACACAGCACTGCATCAGCTACCAAGAAGGAGAAAAATGACTGCTACTGCTAAACCCAGGACATTATGGATAATCTGGAATTTGGGAGCATTTGTTTTAGTTCTGCCACTAACTCCTCTGTGACCATGGAAACTTCTTGTTTCCTGTACCCATCTCCCCATCTTTACAACAGATCTGATATTTTCACTCCACATGGCTGACAGGGATTAGATATTGCTGAGTATGTGAATTAAAACCATCTAATAATGATAGAAATCATCAAATGGAGAAAACATTGCAGATTTAAGGAGGGTCTGGTTTAAATCCTTTTTCAACCCAAAAGTTTCTACACTTTTGCAGTTGGGCAGGGTGTGCCATGTGTTTACCTGTTCATTGGTGTGCTGGAGGGCCAGCACCTGTTTTCCACCAGAGAATATCAGGTGCAGATGCAGTTACCTTCATTTCATAGAGTCATTCCAGATGCAGGGGCAGAGCATTGCTGGCCTGCCCCTGAAGCTTAGCTTCTCCAACTGGAAAGCTCAACAACAGCTCATGTCCTGTGCTAGTGGCAGCAGAATGCACCCATCACCTCCGGTGGCAGGGAATCACCATCCATTCCACTTCTGATGTGAAGGTGCTTGACATTATCTCTGTGTGCATTGACGTAAAATATAACTCTAAATCAATGAGGCAAAACATTATATTGTTATATTTGTATATGTTTGAAGTGGCTATAAAAATCATTTTTACCACATTGATTTGAAGGCTGAATTTAGTTTTTAGCATTTTTCTTTTGTGTTTATCAAGAGAGGTTTGTGCTTTTCTCTGATAAGATTCACTTAAAAATTCCTGTCTGTTTGGGATATGTAGAAAATAAACCACTTTGTACAGTCATATTCCATTGATCATGTTTTTTCTTGTCAGTGCATAGTGACTAAGACCTGAGCTAGAATACATAGTGTTTCTGTGTGCCAACAACGTGATGCTTCCCTATCTAACCTTCCCTGTTTTTTCATTGTAGGCTTGATCCCTATACAGATTCCTATTATGACTATGAAATAGAACGGTTCCGGCGTGGTGGGCAGTATGAGAATTTCAGGGTTCAGTATGCAGACCCAGATCCATATCGTAACTACAGAGTAAGTAGTTTCTGTGCTTCTCCTTTCAGCTTTCTTCCAGGCACTTCTGGTGCTTGTCATGTTTCTAGTGCAGTGGTTGAAACAGGACTTGTGATGGATGTTCAAGATGCTTAATCGTACAAATAGTTAAACCTTGACAATTACTGCACAGAAGACATTAGGTGTAGGGATGGGAGGAGGTTCTGTTTCAGCGTGATGAAGGCAAAAGCATGTCTGAGATGGGAAGATGGTTCCTCTTCACATGCACTGGCTGCTTCTCTGCATAGCAGGCAGTTGTGCAACAGCTGCAGGCACATCTGCAGCCATTCTTGGACATATTGGAGAGGGAGGGAGTTTCCAGGAAATAACCTGGCTGAGGTTTGCTTGTTAGTTATTGGGACAGACAGAAAGGATTGAATCTGGACAGGCGTGCTTAATGCACAGACAGAGGCTCCATCATGACTGTCCACCACTGGTGGGGTTACATGTTAATTGATCGAGTTAGGTGAGGAAACCACCCAGCCAGTTACTGAAATCCCAGATACTGTTGGTTGGTGTTGCACTGATGTAAGGTGTCAAGCTACATTAAAATAAGGCTATGAACCTTTTCCCTCCACTTCCTTTTGCTCTCGTGCAAACTATTGTTCCTCGAGAGTAGTGACAAAAAATAATAAATCCTGTTCAGTGGAGAGCTTTTCAGTGGTATTTGTCACGTCCTTTAACATTTGACTTTGCCTGGAAGACCTTGCTGTTATGCAGAAGCAGTGCACAAACAGGAGCCTGTCCTCGCTATTGCTGCACCATCAATTATTTTCATGGTGTTTGTTTGTACAGTTAATTAGCTAAACATGCTTAGCAATGAGAGTAAATACTTGTAAACATCAATACATATATTTAATAAGTGTAATAAGCTAAATTAATCTGACTCTTGCCTTTGAAAATTACAGCTGTGATGAGTATGATGTATGCTTTGTTCCTTTCCACTTTCTGCCTGCTCAGCAAACAGAGATGGCCAGCAAGCTCCACATTTATCTATCTCAATACTTTGCTCTAACATGGGAGGGTGAATGTAACTCCTTGTGGTCCAAGACTTTGAATCCTTGCTGCCCACTTTGTTAGGAGATGTTGCCACAACGTCATGGTGATTTCTCTTTCCTTTTTAAAGGAAAGAGAGCGGGAACGGGAGAGAGAGAACAGACAACGAGAAAGGGAACGTGAGAGGGAACGGGAGCGGCGTCAGCGGGAGCGAGAACGGGAAAGGGAACGGGAGCGCGACAAGGAACGCCAGCGGCGGAAAGAAGAGTGGGAACGGGAGCGAGAACGGGTGAAGAGAGATGAAAAAGACAGGCAGCACAGGGACTGGGACAGGGACCGGGAAAAGGAGAAAGAAAAACCAAAGCCCCGGTCCTTACAGATACTGAGGTAAGCACTTGCTGGAATTCAGACTTGCCATTTTAGCTGACGATGTCCTAGCTGTGGATCACGAACCAGGCTGATGCTAATCAGTGGAGAAGATCCCTATTGTCCACAGCTCAAGTAAAGCAGTAGTTTTGAGAGGAAGGCAATGCTTTAAATGAGCCTTGCTGGCCACTAAGAGGAGCTGTCAGTAAGAACCAAGCATGCATAACCTGACTGAAAGAAGCGCACCTGTCCTCTGGCCTGTAGCTATGGAGACGTTCAGCTTGTCCCTGTTCCCTCGAGGCTAGATCATGTCCTGGGAAGCTGGCTGAGTCCCTAGTGCTGAGAGAGTCCTGCAGATGGTGGCAGCTCCCTTTGAGGCTTTGACAAATGTCCTTTGACAAGAGCCAGGGCTGGTTTGGGAGTTTGTGGATAGCAAACGTATCTGGAAATTCATTAAGTTAAACTCCACAAAGAGGCTAGAAAAGGTAAAGGGATTGTATGTCTCAAAATGAGTCTCTGCTGGGTGTTATGGTGGAATGTGGTGTGGAGCCAGGTTTCTTGCTTTTGACTACCCATTTTTTTCTGAAAATCCTGGTTCTGACCTGTGTGTGAGAAAAAATTGAACCAGATAGACTAAAAGTCTAGGAATTTCAAAAGTGACTCCTATTCTGTTTCTCTGACAATTATTTAAGTACCGTGAATTAGGCATATTTCATAGAATCATAGAATAGTTAGGGGTGGAAAGGACCTTAAGATCATCAGGTTCCAACCCCCGTGCCATGGGCAGGGACACCTTGCTCTAAACCATATCACCCAAGGCCTTGTCCAACCTGGCCCTGAACACTGCCAGGGATGGCGCATTCACAACCTCCTTGGGCAACCTATTCCAGTGCCTCACTACCCTAACAGGAAAGAATTTCCTCCTTATATCCTATCTAAACTTCCCCTGTTTAAGTTTTAACCCATTACCCCTTGTCCTATCACTACAGTCCCTAATGAAGAGTCCATCCCCAGCATCCCTGTATGCCCTCTTCAGATACTGGAAGGCTGCTATGAGGTCTCCATGCAGCCTTCTCTTCTCCAGGCTGAACAGTCCCAACTTTCTCAGCCGATCTTCATATGGGAGGTGCTCCAGTCCTCTGATCATTCTTGTGGCCCTCCTCTGGACTTGTTCCAACAGATCCATGTCCTTTTTATGTTGAGGACACCAGAACTGTACACAATACTCCAAGTGAGGTCTCACAAGAGCAGAATAAAGGGGCAGGATCACCTGCTTCGACCTGCTGGTCAGACTTCTTTTGAAGCAGCCCAGGGTACGGTTGGCTTTCTGGGCTGCAAGCACACACTGCTGGCTCATGTTCATTTTCTCATCGACCAGCACCCCCAAGTCCTTCTCCGCAGGGCTGCTCTGAATCTCTTCTCTGCCCAGCCTGTAGCTGTGTCTGGGATTGCTCCAACCCAGGTGTAGGACCTTGCACTTGGCATGGTTAAACTTCATGAGGTTGGCATCAGCCCACCTCACAAGCGTGTCAAGGTCCCTCTGGATGGCATTCCTTCCCTCCAGCGTATCAACCGAACCACACAGCTTGGTGTCATCGGCAAACTTGCTGAGGGCGCACTCAATCCCACTGTCCATGTCAGCGACAAAGATGTTAAACAAGACCGGTCCCAACACCGATCCCTGAGGGACACCACTCGTTACTGGTCTCCAGCTGGACATTGAGCCATTGACCACAACTCTTTGTGTGCGGCCATCCAGCCAGTTCTTTATCCACCGAGTGGTCCATTCATCAAATTGATGTCTCTCCAATTTAGAGACAAGAATGTCGTGTGGGACAGTGTCGAACGCTTTACACAAGTCCAGGTAGATGACATCAACTGCTCTACCCCTGTCCATCAGTTCTGTAGCCCCATCATAGAAGGCCACCAAATTGGTCAGGCAGGATTTCCCCTTAGTGAAGCCATGCTGGCTGTCACCAAGCACCTTGTTTTTCATGTGCCTTAGCATGCCTTCCAGGAGAATCTGCTCCAAGATTTTGCCAGGCACAGAGGTGAGACTGACTGGTCTGTAATTCCCTGGGTCATCCATTTTCCCCTTCTTGAAAATGGGGGTTATATTTCCCTTTCTCCAATCGTCGGGAACTTCACCTGACTGCCATGATTTTTCAAATATGCTGGTCAGTGGCTTAGCAACTTCATTCGCCAGCTCCTTCAGGACCCATGGATGGATTTCATCAGGACCCATGGACTTGTGCACATTCAGATTTTTAAGATGGTCTTGAAGCAATTCCTCTCCTACACTGGGCCCAAGGTCTTCATTCTCACAGTCCCTGCATCTGCCTTCCAAGACTTGGGTGGTGCAGTCAGAGCCTTTGCTAGAGAAGACCAAGGCAAAGAAGTCATTCAGAACCTCAGCCTTCTCCAAATCCTGTGTAGCTAGTTCACCCAAGAGCTTCCTGAGGGGGCCTACGTTGTCCCTAATCTGTTTTTTATTTGCTATGTACCTGTAGAATCCCTTCCTGTTATCCTTAATATCCCTAGCCAAGTTTAATTCTAATTTGGCCTTAGCTTTCCTAACCTCGTCCCTAGCTTCCCGGACAACATCCTTGTACTTTTCCCAGGCCGCCTGTCCTTGCTTCCACTTTCTATAAAACTCTTTTTTCATTTGAATTTTCCTCAGGAGCTCCTTATCCATCCAAGGAGGTCTCCTGGCCCTCCTGCTGCACTTCCTTCTAGTTGGGATGCAACACTCCTGAGCTTGTAGCAGGTGATCCTTGAAGACCAACCAAGAGTCTTGAGCCCCCCTGCCCTCTAGGGCTATATCCCATGGAACCTTACTAAGCAGGTTCCTGAAGAGGCCAAAGTCTGCTCTTTTGAAGTCTAGGGCAGTGAGCTTGCTGCATGCTCTTCTCACTGTCCTGAGGATCTCAAATTCAACCATCTCGTGGTCGCTGCATCCAAGGCTGCCCTGCAGTGCCACATTTCCAGCGAGCCCTTCCCTGTTGTTGAGCACAAGGTCAAGCATGGCACCTCTCCTTGTCGGTTCCTCTATTACTTGCAGAAGGAAGCTGTCTTTCACACAATCGAGGAACCTCCTGGATTGCTTGTGCCGGGCCGTACCATCATTCCAACAGATGTCAGGGTGGTTGAAGTCACCCATGAGAATGAGGGCCTGTGAGCGTGAGGCTTTTCCTATCTGCCTATAGAGTGCTTCATCCGCAGATTCCTCTTGATCAGGTGGTCTATAACAGATCCCCACAGTAATGTCTCCCATCACTGTTTTCCCTTTAACCCTGACCCACAAGCTCTCTGTTAACTGCTCACCAGTCCCCAGACAGAGTTCCATACTCTCCAGCCTATCCCTAACATAAAGGGCAACTCCCCCTCTGCGCCTGCCAGGCCTGTCTTTTCTAAAGAGTCTGTAACCTTCCATTCCAACACTCCAGTCATAGGAGCCATCCCACCATGTTTCTGTGATGCCTATAATATCATACCCCTGTAGACGAGCACACATCTCTAATTCCTCTTGTTTGTTCCCCATGCTATGGGCATTTGTATAGAGGCATCTGAGCCGAGCTCCAAATGAAGCCGGCTCATTGGCTGGAGCAGCGGAATATCTCTGCATTGCTCCGAGCATTTATTATAGGTGCTGGCAACTGACTGGGTGTGTTGGGATGGAATGATGCCCCCCTCCCCCAACACATCTAGTTTAAAGCCTCCTTGACCAGTCTGGCAAGCCTCCTACCAAAACTGCTCTTCCCCTTCTTTATAGGACCAGCTCCACCAGCCCCTGCTAGACCTGGCCTACAAACTTGGGTCCCATGTTCAAGACACCCAAACCCCTGACTGTGACACCACCCTTTTAACCATTTATTAACCTGGCTAATCCTCCTAGCTTTTTTTAGGTCCTCCCCTGTATCCTGGAGAATAGACGAAAAGACTATCTGAGCTCCAGAGCCCTTAACCACCTCTCCCAGGGCTCTGTAGTCCTTCTTTATGCTCCCCAGGCTACTACTATCTATATCCCTAGCACCCACATGTATCACCAGAAGTGGGTAATAGTCCGTGGGGCTTACCAGAGCAGGCAGCCTCTCTGCCACATCCCTGATCCGTGCCCCTGGTAGGCAACACACCTCCCTTGAGACCGGGTCAGGCCGACAGACGAGTGCTTCTGTCCCTTTCAAAGTAGAATCCCCTACCACTACGACCCGCCGCTTTTTCCTGGCAGCACCAGTAGAAATCTTCTTTACTAGTGTATCAGCCAGCTGTTTCTGGCATGAGCCCCCTGCAGGACAGCAAAGCGGTTCTGTGTGGGGGCAACAGGTTTAGGAGGAAGTCCCTTGCTTTTAATTGTCCTTCTCCTCCTTTTTTTGTTGGTTTTCTTTGTCACCAATTCCCAGCTTTGAGAGCTAACAACCTCCTTCTTTCCTCCATGAGCTACAGGGGAAGCTTGAGGACTCTGCACAGTTTGGGCAGGGAGCAAGCATTCCTGTTTTCTCTCAGCTACCCTGACATCTTGTAGCCTATTAATAGCTTCCCGCAGCTCAGCCACCTGCTGCAGGAGAACCTCCACCAGGGAGCACCCAGTGCAGCCCTGCCCATTGTGTACCTTTCCCTCACCAGAGCAGTGCAGGCACTCTCTACACCCCGAAGTCTGCACTGCAGCCTCCCCTCTCATCGGCTCTGAGTGCCTACGGCGGCCACCGCAGGGCCAGCCAGAGCAGAGCTCCCAGACCGGGCCCTGGTCATACGGCGAGTGCTCGCCTGCCCGCGTGAACTGCCTTGACGCGCTCCTGGTCGCTCGCGCTCCCTGTGGCAGGTTTTAAACCAGTCAGGGCTAGCGCTGTTCCTCCTGGCTCCGCCCCCGGTGAGTCAGCTGATTGCATCAGCTGAGCTGCCGGCTCCTGGGCTGGTCCTGTAGAGGACTTGAGGCTCCCTCGGTGGCTCTTGTCGCTCTGAGTTGAGGCTCCTGGACACTGATCTCCCCCCGCTCTGGTGTTCAAGGCGTCAAAGTAAAGCACTGTATAAATATCACAGCAGAATATAGAGCTTGTCTTATGGGAAGTTCTGATTTCACAGTGTCTTTTGGGTTAGAATCAGAGAAGAGTATCAAGTTTCTTGTGAAGGACATCTCCAGGAAAGCTGATTAGCAGTGTCAGTGTCTTGGAAAGTGTGGCAGATAGTGTCTCCCAGCAGCATGTTGAGGAACATGTGGACATACATGTGCATGTGTGTGTTGGGGCAAAGAGGGATGCAAGGAAGCTGTTTCCCAAGACATATTTGAGCTGCTGCTTCTGCCTGATGTCTGTGGTGTTTTTCGAGCACTAAAGGTGTGAAACATCATGAGCATGATGTTTTTTAAAAAAAGCAAAGGGCTAAGAAGGCCCGGAACAAGGTGCCACATGGAATTGTGTGGTTTCAGGTGGGAGCAGGGTTGTCTTGAATCTGACCCTGAATTTTTATTTGTATTACTAGAAGGAAATGTGATTTTTTGATGATGACCCATTTTTCCAAGAGGAAGTCACAGTTTCAGAACAGTTTGAAGGTGTCTTGTGAGTGCTTTGGTGCAGTAGCAGAGTGGCTATAGGTATACATTCAATTATATGCTACATTTAATTATAATCTTCACTTAGAAGTATAATTTGTGCACCTTAATTGCCACATTTGCTGTTGGTTTGTGCTCTTGGGTTAGTGCTGGAAGAAATCTTGCTGTCTAGAACCATGTGATAAAGGTGATGACAATAATGAAAGTGACATCAGCTGATGGGCAGCTAGGTTGTTAGTCATTAACAGTCACAGTGACCAGGATCAATGCAGAAGGCTCAGGCTGCTGGTTGCTTCTTCTCTTGACACTCAAAGGGTCGTGGGGCAGGGATTTGTGGGAGTTTTTGCTGTTAGTGTGGCTCAGGGTTTGCTGGGGAATAGTGGTGGCCATGTTCCTCAATCTTGGATTCATCTTGCCCCATGTAACCATCTGTGAGCTGAGACATGGGATTTATGGTGTTTGCGATATATGCTTTGTGGATTCAGGTTCCCTGCTTCCCTCCCATGCCCCCTCTTTGACATAAGCACTGCTTAAGGGAGCTGGGGATGCCACTTGGATATCCAACATAGGCTTCTTAAGATAAGTCTTAGTAAATTAAAAATAGCCTTGATACACCTCATTGCCTTTTTTAGTTTGCTGTTCATTCTAGAAGCTTGTAGAGAATCTACTGTTGCAAGTGTCCTTAGCCTCATCCTCTAACGTAAGTGCTGTGTGCAGTTCTGGTGTCCTGAACATAAGAAGGACATGGAGATATTGGAGCAAGTTCAGAGGAGGGCTGCAAGGATGCTAAGGGGGCTGGAACACCTCCTGTGTGAAGACAGGCTGAGAAAGTTGGGGCTGTTCAGCCTGGAGAAGAGAAAGCTGTGTGGAGACCTCATACCAACCTTCCAGTATCTGAAGGGGGCCTACAAAGATGCCGGAGAGGGGCTCTTCATCAGGGATTGTAAAGGTAGGACAAGGACTAATGGGTTTAAACTTAAACAGGGGAAGTTTAGATTAGATCTAAGGAAGAAGATCTTTACTGTGAGGGTGGTGAGGCACTGGAATGGGTTGCCCAGGGAAGTTATGAATGCTCCATCCCTGGCGGTGTTCAAGGCCAGGTTGGACATGGTTTAGTGTGAGATTTCTCTGCCCATGGCAGGGGGGTTGGAACTAGATGATCTTAAGGTCTTTCCAACCCTAACCAGTCTGATTCTATGACTGTGGGGCCAGGTAGCTGGGAGAGAGGTACAGCAAGCAGGGCTTGCTTTTGGCTTCATTTGCATGGGGTTTAAAAGCTGGTGTCAAGAAGAGTTTGTCATTTTCATATTAAGAAGCTAGTTTTGAATTAAAAGCTTTAAAATCTCCCCAAAAAAATCTTAGGTCAGCACCTACACAGTGTTTCCTCTTAGGGGAGAATGGAATTAATGGAGTAATTATCAGTAAACCCAAATGCCCTGTGTCTTGACAGAATCTCTCCAGTACTCTTTAACAGGACTTCAGTTCCCCCTGTTGAAACCCATGTCAACATGAACACTTACTGCAGCATTTACTGGTGTATGGATGTTTGCAGAGAAAACAAAGCTGCAGAAATAAGTTTCAAAAAAAAGCTTTTTAACAAAGTGAAAGCATAAGTCAATTTATTTTCCCTTGGAGAAGACATCTCTCATCCAGTAGTTTGTGTTTCCCTACACTGTATTCCCTAGAAGCCTCTGTCACCCTTACAGTGTGACTTGGCTCTGGGCAGTGCTGTTTTGTCCCACATAACCTTTTTGAGAGGCTCCATACTTCCTCGTGGCAGCGTGGCAGTCTGAGTCATCTCACCTTTCCTCCAGATACCTCTGTGCTGTGCTGTATAGGGTCAGGTTTGGCACCTTGGGTTTAAGCAGCTCCCGAGTTTAATGTGTAAAATGCTCGTGATTGCTTTGTACTTCCTGGACTGCAGGATGCATGATAGTGGCGTAGAGCTTGCCTGTGAGTCTATTTATAGACTCTGGGCTTTCCCTAATTGCTTGATACCAGCTTTTGGCAAGTTTGGACTTTCCAGGTGTCACATGGCAATGGATGGGGGCTGGCCCTGCCCTGCTGCAGGTAGTTGCCCTTTAACATTCCTGCACCAAAGGCAGCACCACTTCCAGCTGTAGCCCACATGGCCCTGCTCTTCACTTACTAATGATTTGTAGAAAAACTCCAAGAACTTGCCAACGAAGCTTAAGTTGACAAGCAGGTATTTTTTATTGCGGGGCTGGGAAACACAGAGGATAGCTCCTCCTAGTGTGTCTCTCTTGAGCACCAAACAAGCCATGATTATATAGTCATCAAACATACATATACATTACATTACATGCATATTCATAAAGCTACTTATACATGACATAATTCTAGAAAATTCCTCCCTCATGTGCACAATAATGTGGTAGTGGTCTTTGGGACCCCTGGTGGTCGTTTTTTCCTCATCTTCTTCCTCACTTCATCCTTTGGCTGAACTTTAGGTTTGGAAAGTCCCATTGTTATGCCAGCAAACACTAGTTCGGTTCTAGCTGGTTATTGTAAAACATTTACCTAAGATACTTCTTCACTGTCATCTACAACAAAGCTCTTACCCATTGCTATTGCTGCAAAGCTGCCAAGCTCAACGTTACTTAACCACAAAGCAGAACTGATTTTACTTATTTACAAAAGATTATACTTCATTTTGTATTTCTTTGTTTCACTAATGAGCTGGGGAGACTGGAAAACTGCTTCACAGAAGTTGTGCAAATGGACATGAGTTTTGCCAAAGGCAGAGCTGAGGATGTCTGTAGTTAAAGGTAGATGCTGATCTGTCCATCAGCTTGGAGTTCCCTCAAGTAGAGGTGGAAGGAACAAACTGTGACATACACAATGTGGAGTTGAAAGGATGAAAGAAAACTAAAAGCAAATAGCCAGGAACATAAAAACAAATTCTATTTCTGTTATATTGAAAGCAGGAAGGTTTAATCTGATCTCTAAACAACAGCAGAGCAATTAAGGGTAATAACACAGAAAAGCCAGAGGACTTCCTGGTATCACTGGTTGCTACAGATGAGGAGGATTAGAATTTAACAGCAAACAAGGATTGTAAACCCTAATGGACTCAGTGGCAAATGCTTCTCCTTGAACCTATTAAAAGAAGAGGCTTCAGTGTTTGGACTTCAAGTAGGATTGTCACATGTGGTTTGGACTTATTTTGAAGGAGTGCTTACTGCTTTATGCTTTGGGTTGTTTAGTTTTCTTCCCAAGCTTAAGATGAGCAGTCCAAGAACTTTATGATCCGAGATTGCAATGCTAGTAAAATTGTTCCTCCCCCTCCTCTTTCTCCCTCCTCAGGCATCGAACACTTAAACAAGCCAGGACACTTTATGATTGACTAGAGGGATAATTTGGCTGTCTGCCCTCATGTTCCACATCTCCAGAATGAGTTCTGATGCCCCAGGCTGTGACTGATTTTGCTGAGTGCAAAATTTCTGCTTTATATCTCTGTCTTGCCAGTGTAGCTTACTGCTGTGCAAAGCATTTCGGGGATAAAGAAATGCCATGAAATGGTTTTTGAAGAAACTCAGAGCAGTGCAAGATGTTCTTACCTGGGCTGCTGGCCTTTAGCTGCAAGCAAAGGCCCTACAAACAGTAGTACTATGCCTTAATCCTTTTATTCATAGAATCATAGAATAGTTAGAGTTGGAAAGGACCTTAAGATCATCTAGTTCCAACCCCCCTGCCACAGGCAGGGGCGCCTCACTCTAGACCATATTGCCATGTCCAACCTGGCCTTGAAAACTGACAGATGGAGCATAGGTCTTTATCCTGACATCATCCAAGTGAATCTGTTTCAGGAGCACATTAAACAACACTGTGAGTGTCATGGGACCTGGTAGCAGTTGTATTTCCAAAGCACCAAGGGACATTGAGAAGTTGGACTCTCTGGCAAGGGCAGCAGGCTCAGTATTGCTGCCCTGTTGGCTGCAGTGGCACTAGGTGGTTGTCGACCATGTGAGGAAAAGGAGGAAGCACTCCTGTGGTGCAGGTCTGTGAGATGGGTGTTGGTTTCTTTCCCACCTGGGTTTCCTTTGCAGATGCTGTGGGTCCTGGTGAGAAGCAGCATGGCAAAATGAGCCTTTGGGTGAGAAATTTGTCCTCTCCGGTTCTTGATGAAGTTTGTGCTGAAATCTGACCTAAAAGCTATTTCCACACAGACAAGTTTGGTCAGGGCCCATGATACAGACCACAGATTCTGTACCATTGCCAAGAAGGGTGAGGACAAGGTGGCTGTTGTCTTCAGATATGTTCCAGAGGCTGACAGAAGATGACAGCAGCTCTGAAGCTGCCAGGAAGGAGCTGTGTCCTGGTGAACCATCCTGTGATTATCACAAACGCAACAGGTTTTTTGGAAGGAAAAAGATGATTGATGGAGTGCACTTTATGCAGCCATTAAAAAATAAACATAACGCCTGCAAGCAGGGACACTGTGACATTTAAAGCAATGTCAGAAAGCAGCAAGTCATTAATTCCTTCCAGCAAGGAGCTTTGTGCTTCTTTCTAGCTTCTGTTGAGGTGGCAGTAGCCCTCAGTTGTGAAATGCTATATAATTCTGCAGACCCTGGGAAAAAAGGTTATGTGTTCCCTCACCCTTGTGTTTTTTTTCCAGGCTACCTCAAGTTGACTTTGTAATAGGTTGTTGTTAATCTCTGGGCTGAGCAAGTTAATAAGCAGGATAACTTGGAGTCTAAAATCAATGAATGCACATTACCCAGTGCTTGCAAGTTAGAAAGTGATGGAATGAGTTTGATTAGATAAAGGAGTGGCAAAAGTAAAGGAATGCAAATGGAGTGATTCATGACTCTGTATGTGTGTGATCACAAACCAACTGAACTTGTTTTTTGGAAGAATCTGTTATTCTAAGTGTTCCTGAGATGTCATATTCTCCAACAGCTTCTGGTGGTCTCCCCATGCTGCCAGCTGGATCTGCTCCTTATTTTTTGAGTGTAGGGGCTTTGTACGAAAGCAGATGTCACTCAAATAGAGCTAGGTGTTTTGGTGGGCTTAGTAATAGCATCCTATCCTGTTGTATAATGGTGTTGCAATAGGCTGGTGGATTTTGTCTTCTCAGTTTTCTCTGTGGAACTATTGGCTGTTTCTTAAAAGAAATCCTTCATTTGTTCCTGTTTGTCCTGCCACAAGAGGGAGAGCAGGCAGGACAGACAATTGTGTACTCTCCCTGGTTTTGAGGCAGCCATTGATAAGACCCTGTAGCACTTCTGAATTAGTCTTAGATTCATAAGAAGTTAACAAGAGAGAAAAAGCAGCCTCCATCAGGAGGTAAGGGTTGCTCTCCACATGTCTTCACCTTTATCCTACCTTAGGATAAAGGGGAGGACCTTAAAAAGGATAGGCGGATTTGGCAGGTTAATAAATGGTTAGAATGGTGGTGCCATAGTCAGGGGTCTGGGTATTTAGAACATGGGACTCGATCTGGGAGGCCAGGTCAACTGGAGGCTGGTGGAGCTGCTCTGACAAAGAAGGGAAAGTGCTGCTTTGGTAGGAGGCTTGCCAGGCTGGTCAAAAAAGCTTTAAACTAGATGTGTTGGGGGAGGGGAGCATCGATCCATCCCAACACACCCAGTCAGTTGCCAGCACCTGTAATAAATGCTCGGAGCGATGCAGAGATATTCCAGCCACTCCAGCCAATGAGCCGGCTTTATTTGGAGCTTGTCTCAGATGCATTTATACAAATGCCCATAGTATGGGGAATAAGCAAGAGGAATTAGAGATGTGTGCACAGCTACAGGGATATATCATTGGCATCACATATCAAGGATGAGGGGGTCATTAAGAGAAGCCAACATGGTTTCACCAAGGGGAAGTCATGTTTGACCAACCTTATAGCCTTCTATGAGGAAGTAGCTAGGTGGATGGATGATGGTAGAGCGGTAGATGTGGTTTTTCTTGATTTCAGTAAGGCATTTGATACTGTCTCTCACAGCATCCTCATAGATAAGCTAAGGGCCTTGATGATCAGGTAGTGAGGTGGATCAAGAGCTGGTTGAAGGGAAGAAGGCAGGGAGTTGTAGTCAGTGGGGCAGAATCTAGCTGGAGGTCTGTGACTAGTGGAGTCCCTCAGGGGTCAGTGCTGGGACCAGTGCTTTTTAATATTTTCATCAACAACCTGGATGAGGGAACTGAGTGTACCCTCAGCAAGTTTGCTGATGACACTAAACTGGGAGGAGTGGCTGACACACCAGAAGGCGGGGAAGTGTGTAGTCTGCCTGGAGCCCGGATCAGGGATATGACCAGGGCGCTCCCCAACCTGCTGCACCCGACAGACTACTACCCGCTGCTGGTCTTCCAGACGGGTGAGGGGGAAGCTGCTTCCCGCAGTCTGAGGGAGATAAAGAAAGACTACAGGGCCTTGGGGCGGATGGTGAAAGACTCTGGGGCTCAAGTGATCTTCTCTTCACTCCTTCCATCTTCTATTGATGATGTGGGACTGAATGGGAAAATTCAGTCCATAAACAATTGGCTTTGAGGCTGGTGCTGCAGGCAGGGCTTTGGATTCTTTGATAACGGCTGGTTTTATAGGGCACCAGTCTGGACATTGGCATGTGGGAAAGGTTTATTGCACAGAGGCAAAAGGATGCTGGGGCACGAATTAGCAGGGCTCATTTGGAGAGCTTTAAACTAGCTTCGAAGGGGGATGGGGTTGTAGCTGGGCTTGCCTCAGTGGGACAGCGCTCCGGAATTGATGAAGACTGGGAGGCCTCCTGTAATCCTAGGGTGAAATCGGTGTGCTCAGCTTGCTCCCTGAAATGTCTGTACACCAATGCGCGCAGCATGGGAAATAAGCAGGAGGAGCTAGAAACCTGTGTTAAGTCAGGAGATTATGACCTGGTGGCAATTACAGAGACGTGGTGGGACAGCTCACATGACTGGAATATACTCATGGAGGGCTATGTCCTTTTCAGGAAAGACAGGCCATCCAGGCGGGGTGGTGGGGCTGCTCTTTATGTGCGAGAGCAGCTACAATGCTTTGAGTTCTGTCTGGGGACAGATGATGAGCGAGTTGAGAGTCTGTGGGTGAGAATTAAGGGGCAGGCTGGCAGGGGTGATACTGTTGTGGGGGTCTGTTACAGGCCACCGGATCAGGGTGAGGAAGTTGACGAGGCCTTCTACAGGCAGCTGAGAGCGGCCTCACAGTCACAGGCCGTGGTCGTCGTGGGGGATTTTAACTTCCCTGATGTTTGCTGGAAGGACTACTCGGCAACCCAGCCGCAGTCCAGGAGGTTCCTCCAGTGTATGGATGATAACTTCCTCATGCAAATGGTGGATGAGCCAACCAGGAGAGGTGCACTGCTGGATCTCATCCTCACTAACAAGGAGGGTCTGGTTGAAGGAGTGAAGGTTGAGGGCTGCCTTGGTTGCAGCGACCACGAGATGGTGGAATTCAGGATCTTGTGTGGTAGGGTCAGTAGAATAGCAAGTAGAATTGCAACCCTGGACTTTAGCAGGGCAAACTTTGGCCTCTTCAAGCAATTGCTAGGGGAAATCCCATGGGCTAGGCTGCTTGAAGGTAAAGGGGCCCAAGATAGTTGGTTGGCGTTCAAGGACTGCTTTTTCCGAGCTCAAGATCAGAGCATCCCGACACGTAGGAAGTCAAGGAAGAGGGTCAGGAGACCTGCGTGGCTAAATAGGGAATTGCTGGGTATGCTCAAGTGGAAGAGGAGAGTTTACAGGTCATGGAAGGAAGGGCTGGCCACTTGGGAAGAATATAAGGCTGCTGCTAGAGGATGTAGGAAAGCTGCTAGGATGACTAAGGCCTCCTTGGAATTAAAGCTGGCAAGAGGGGTCAAGGACAGCAGAAAGAGCTTTTTCAAATACATGGCAGATAAAACTAACACCAGAGGCAATGTAGGCCCGCTGATGAACGGGACAGGTGCCCTGGTGACAGAAGATACAGAGATGGCAGAGTTACTGAATGCCTTCTTTGTCTCTGTCTACTCTGCCGGAGGCAGTCCTGAAGAGCCCTGTACCGCTGAGACCTCGGATGAAGATAGGTCAATGGAGCGGTCTGCCTTAGTCGATGAGGAATGGGTTAAAGACCAGTTGAGCAATCTGGACATCCATAAATCCATGGGTCCAGATGGGATGCACCCGCGGGTGCTGAGGGAACTGGTGGAGGTCATTGCTAGACCGCTCTCCATCATCTTTACCAAGTCTTGGGAAACTGGAGAGGTGCCTGAGGACTGGAGGAAAGCAAATGTCACTCCTGTCTTCAAAAAGGGCAAGAAGGAGGACCCAGGTAACTATAGACCGGTCAGCCTCACCTCCATTCCTGGGAAAGTGATGGAACACCTTATCCTTGGTGCCATCTTAAGGCATATCAGGGATAAGAGGTTTATGAGGGGCAGTCAACATGGCTTCACCAAGGGGAAGTCATGCTTGACCAATCTCGTAGCCTTTTATGAGGAAATAACACGGTGGATGGATGATGGCAGAGCGGTGGATGTGGTCTACCTTGACTTCAGCAAAGATTTTGACACAGTCTCCCACAGCATCCTCGCAGCTAAATTGAGGAAGTGTGGTCTGGATGATCGGGTAGTGAGGTGGACTGTGAACTGGCTGAAGGAGAGAAGCCAGAGAGTTGTAGTCTGTGGGGCGGAGTCTAGTTGGAGGCCTGTATCTAGTGGAGTGCCTCAAGGGTCGGTACTGGGACCAATATTATTTAATATATTCATCAATGATTTAGATGAGGGAATTGAGTGTACTATCAGCAAGTTTGCTGATGACACTAAGCTGGGAGGAGTGGCTGACACGCCAGAAGGCTGTGCTGCCATTCAGCGAGACCTGGACAGGCTGGAGAGTTGGGCGGGGAATAACTTGATGAAATATAACAAGGGATAGTGTAGAGTCCTGCATCTGGGCAGGAACAACCCCAGGTTCCAGTATAGGCTGGGGAACGACCTGTTAGAGAGCAGTGTAGGGGAGAGGGACCTGGGGGTCCTGGTGGACGACAGGGTGACCATGAGCCGACACTGTGCCCTTGTGGCCAAGAAGGCTAATGGCATCCTGGGGTGTATTAGAAGGGGGGTGGTTAGTAGGTCGAGAGAGGTCCTCCTTCCCCTCTACTCTGCCCTGGTGAGACCTCATCTGGAATATTGTGTCCAGTTCTGGGCCCCTCAGTTTAAGAAGGACAGGGACCTGCTGGAGAGAGTCCAGTGCAGGGCAACTAAGATGATTAAGGGAGTGGAGCATCTCCCTCATGAGGAAAGACTGAGGGAGCTGGGTCTCTATAGTTTGGAGAAGAGGAGACTGAGGGGTGACCTTATTAGTGTATATAAATATATAAAGGGGGAGTGTCACGAGGATGGAGCCAGGCTCTTCTCAGTGGCAAACAATGATAGGACAAGGGGCAATGGGTGCAAACTGGAACACAAGAGGTTCCACTTAAACTTGAGAAGAAACTTCTTCTCAGTGAGGGTGACAGAACACTGGAACAGGCTGCCCAGGGAGGTTGTGGAGTCTCCTTCTCTGGAGACATTCAAAACCCGCCTGGACACGTTCCTGTGTAACCTTATCTAGGTGTTCCTGCTCCTGCAGGGGGATTGGACTAGATGATCTTTTGAGGTCCCTTCCAATCTCTAACATACTGTGATACTGTGAAGGCTGTGATGCCATTCAACGAGACCTGGATAGGCTGGAGAGTTGGGCAGGGAGAAATTTGATGAAATTCAACAAGGGCAAGTGTAGAGTCTTGCATCTGGGGAAGAACAACCCCATGTACCAGTACAGGTTGGGGGTTGACCTGCTGGACAGTAGTGAAGGTTAAAGGGACCTGGGGGTCCTGGTGGATAGGAGGATGACCATGAGCCAGCAATGTGCCTTTGTGGCCAGGAAGGCCAATGGCATCCTAGGGTGTATTAGAAAGGGTGTGGTTAGTAGGTCAAGAGAGCTTCTCCTCCCCCTCTATTCTGCCTTGGTGAGGCCCAATCTGGAATACTGCGTCCAGTTCTGGGTCCCTCAGTTCAAGAAGGACAGGGAATTGCTTGAAAGAGTCCAGCACAGAGCCACAAAGATGATTACGGGAGTGGAACATCTCCCTTATGAGGAGAGGCTGAGGGAGCTGGGTCTCTTTAGCTTGGAGGAGTCTGAGGGGTGACCTCATCAATGTTTACAAATATGTAAAGGGTGAGTGTCAGGATGATGGAGCTAGGTTTTTTCAGTGATGTCCCTTTGAGGTCCCTTCCAACCCTTGGGATTCTGTGATTCTGTGAAACGTGGTGGGATGGCTCCTATGACTGGAGTGTTGGAATGGAAGGTTACAGGCTCTTTAGAAAAGACAGGCCCAGCAAACGGGGAATTGCTATTTATGTTAGTGATAGGCTGGAGAGTATGGAACTCTGTATGGTGACAGGTGAGCAGTCAACAGAGAGTTTGTGGGTCAGGGTCAGAGGGAGAACAGCTATGGGAGACATTACTTTGGGGATCTGTTACAGACCACCTCATCAGGAGGAATCTGGGGATGAAGCACTCTATAGGCAGATAGAAGTAACCTCATGCTCGCAGGCCCTTGTCCTCATGGAGGACTTAAACCATCTTCATATCTGTTGGAGGGATGGTACGGCCTGGCACAAGCAATCCATGAGGTTCCTCAGTTGTGTGGAAAACAACTTCCTCTTGCAAGTAGTAGAGAAGCCAACAAGGAGAGGTGCCATGCTTGACCTCGTGCTCACCAACAGGGAAGGGCTTGTTGGAAACATGATGCTCCAGGGCAGCCTTGGCTGTAGCCATCATGAGAAGATAAAGTTTGAGATCCTCAGAATAGTGAGAAAAGTGTGCAGCAAGCTCACTGCCCTGGACTTCAAGAGAGCAGACTTTGGCCTCTTCAGGAGCCTGCTTAGTAAGGTTCCATGGGATATAGCCCTAGAGGGCAGGGGGACCCAAGACTGTTGGTTGATATTCAAGGATCACCTGCTACAAGCTCAGGACTGTTGTGTCCTAACTAGAAGGAAGCGCAGACCTCCTTGGATGGATAAGGAGCTGCTGAGGAAACTTAGAGGGGAAAACAGAGGCTTACAAAAGGTGGAAGCAAGGACGGGTGGCCTGGGAAGAATACAGGGATACAGGGATGTTGTCTGGGAAGCTAAGCACCAAGATTAGGAAAGCTAAGGCCCAGTTAGAATTAAATTTGGCAAGGCATGTGAAAGATAACAGGAAGGGCTTCTCTAGGTACACTGAAAATAAAAGACAGGCTAGGGACAACGTAGGCCCTCTCCAGAAGCTCTCAGGAGAACTGGCTACCCTGGATTTGGAGAAGGCTGAGGTTCTTAATGACTTCCTTGCCTCAGTCTTCACTGGCAAATGCTCTGACCACACCACCCAAGTCTTGGAAGGCAGACGCAGGGACTGTGAGAATGAAGACCTTAGGCCCACTGTAGGAGAGGATCTGGTTCGAGACCATCTTAAGAACCTGAACTCGCACAAGTTCATGGGACCTGATGAAATCCATCTGCGGGTCCTGAAGGAGCTGGCGAATGAAGTTGCTAAGCCACTGGCCATCATATTTGAAAAAACATGGCAGTCAGGTGAAGTTCCCGATGACTGGAAAAAGGGAAATATAACCCCCATTTTCAAGAGGGGAAAATGGATGACCCGGGGAATTACAGACCAGTCAGTCTCACCTCTGTGCCTGGCAAAATCTTCGACCAGATTCTCCTGGAAGGCATGCTAAGGCACATGAAAAACAACAAGGTGCTTGGTGACAGTCAGCATGGCTTCACTAAAGGGAAAACATGTCTGACCAATTTGGTGGCCTTCTGTGATGGGGCTCGTCGTGGTTTAAGCCCAGCGAGCAACCGAGAACCACGCAGCCGTTCGCTCACTCCTCCCCTACTTCTTCCCCTGCTCCCGGAGGGGTAGGAGGGACAATCTAAAGAATATTCGTCCCAGGGACTGAGATAAGAACAGTCCAGTAACTAAGGTATAACACCAAACCACTACTGCTACCACCAATAATAATACTGATAAGGGAAATAACAAGGGAAGAGAATACAACTGCTCACCACCCGCCAACCGATACCCAGCCTGACCGAAGCAGTGATCTAGCCCTTCCTGGGTAACTGCCCCCAGATTCTATAATGGGCATGTCTTGCTGTGGTATGGAATAACTCTTTGGCTAGTTTGGGTCAGGTGTCCTGTCTCTGCTTCCTCCCGACTTCCCCTCCTCCCTGGCAGAGCATGAGATTCAGAAAGTCAGAGTAAACATTATTTAGCAACAACTAAAAAAATCGGTGTTATCAGTGTTGTTCCCAGGCTGAAAGTCAAAACCACAGCACTGCACCAGCTACTAAGGAGGAGAAAAATGACTGCTACTTCTGAACCCAGGACAGGCTACAGAACTGACGGATAGGGGCAGAGCAGATGACGTCATCTACCTGGACTTGTGCAAAGCATTCAACACTGTCCCACATAACACCCTTGTCTCTAAATTGAAGAGACATCAATTTGATAGATGGACCACTCAGTGGATAAAGAACTGGCTGGATGGCCACATGCAAAGAGTTGTGGTCAATGGATCAGTGTCCAGCTGGAGACCAGTAACGAGTGGTGTCCCTCAGGAATCGGTGTTGGGACCAGTCTTTTTTAACATCTTCGTCACTGACATGGACAGTGGAATCAAGAGCTCCCTTAGCAAGTTTGCCAATGACACCAAGCTGTGTGGTTCGATTAATATGCTGGAGGGAAGGAATGCCATCCAGAGGGACCTTGACACGCTTGTGAGGTGGGCTGATGACAACCTTATGAAGTTCAACTATGCGAAGTGCAAGGTCCTACACCTGTATTGGGGCGATCCCAGGCACAGCTACAGGTTGGGCAGAGAAGAGATTCAGAGCAGCCCTGCCGAGCACTTGGGGGTGTTAGTTGATGAGAAACTTAACATGAGCTGGCTTCAGTGTGTGCTTGTAGCCCAGAAAGCCAACCGTATCCTGGGCTGCATCCAAAGGAGCATGACCAGCAGGTTGAAGGAGGTGATCCTGCCCCTCTACTCTGCTCTCATGAGACCTCACTTGGAGTATTCTGTGCAGTTCTGATGTCCTCAATATAAAAAGGACATGGAATTGTTGGAGCAAGCTAGAGGAGGGCCACGAGGATGATCAGGGGACTGGAGCACCTCCCATATGAAGAGAGGCTGAGAAAGTTGGGGCTGTTCAGCCTGGAGAAGAGAAGGTGTAGAAAAATGACGGGAGACAAGTCCATCCTATAATGCAACTAGTCTCGTTTATTGAACGCTCGGTTACAGGTTATATAGCATCTATAATGAGCTCATTATTGGTTGATTGCTAACTGTCGGCGCCGCCCCTTTTGTGATTAACTTTAGCAAGCTAGACCCTGTTATTGCAAATAGGGACTTTCCAGCTAGCACAAGGGCACAACGACCTTGCCTATGATTGGTTGCCTGGCTATTGCTTACACCTTGCTCTTGTTACTGGCCCACAAGTCGTACGTGCTCTTCATGCCCCCGCTCTCCAAGCCATGTATCAATAAAACTCTCCACAAGAAGGTTGTGTGGAGACCTCATAGCAGCCTTCCAGTATCTAAAGGGGGGCTATAGCGATGCTGGAAATGGACTCTTCATTAGGGACTGTAGTGACAGGACAAGGGGTAACAGGTTCAAACTTAAACAGGGGAAGTTTAGATTGGATATAAGGAAGAAGTTCTTTACTGTGAGAGTGGTGAGGTACTGGAATGGATTGCCCAAGGAATTTGTGAATTCTCCATCCCTGGCAGTGTTCAAGGCCAGGTTTGACAGAGCCTTGGGTGACATGGTTTAGTGTGAGGTGTCCCTGCCCATGGCAGGGGGTTGGAACTTCATGATCTTAAGGTTCTTTCCAACCCTAACTATGTTATCGTTCTATGATTCCCTGTGCAGCTTCTTGGAATGTAGAGTTAAGAGAAGCAAATGGCCTCAGGCTATTGGGTATCCCAGTCTGAGAAAAGGTTTTGGAGCCAAACTCTGTACTTCCATTGTGTTCAACAGGTCTGCCTTCAGTACTACACTGTGCAGCACCACACAGAAGAGGATTTCTCTTCTTGCATGCAGAACATGCACCATACTCCCTCTGTAGTTTTTTTGGACTTGCAGTTGAGTGCCCTGTATGGTAACACTGCGGTGATAAACATTATAGCTCCTTGTTTACATCCCCATTTTTGGTGGTGCAGCTTTCAGCTGGAGTAATAAAACCTGATTAGATGGCTTTGCTTTCATTTCTGCTCCCAGGTAATTTGGGAAGTTAATGATAATAAAAACTCTTCACAAACCAAAGCAGCAAAACTTCTCAGAGTGCATTTCTGTTGACTGGATTTTTCATTAGTCTTCATGATTCTTGAAGTTCTGCCTCTGCTTCCACAGTAAAAGGAGAAGGGTTTAGTAACCCTAAATCAAGATGAAAGGCATCGAGTGACTCAGATGTGGATCTCAAGGAATGTGTTTGGCATTTCAGAGATGGAATTACTGGAAAGATCTCCCACACTGGATTTTATTAAAACATTGCAAAGTCTGGGGCAGAATTGCTGCATGCAGGTACCTCTCATTTAGAGGAGGGTCTCAAGGTATCAAATGCTCAGCCCTTAGGGTAGATCACATCTAGGATATGTTTATCTACCTGCTGTGATGATTTCATACTGCAGGTTCAGATTCTATCTTCACTATTTAATTTCAAAGCCTCTCCCCATCAGGCTTTGAAGAAATTTTTTTAAGCAACTGATAACTCTGCTTTAGACTGAAATGTCTTGAGAAAAGCATATCCTCTGCTAATACATCAATTAGCCCTGGCTCCAAGGTTCATCATTTCCCATCATAGCTGCACATAGGTGGCTTTCAGGAGCTGTTGTCCATCTCCAGCCACACAAGTGACTTTATTGTGCCAAGATGGAAAAATCTTCCAGTGTTCATGGATGCTGCTGGAGTTCATTTTGCAGCAATTGCAGGTCCCTTCACAACTGCCTTGACACATGACTCCAGTCCATCCTCGAGTCTGCTTCCTCTGGAAAATTCCACTGACACTGAAGAAAAACTGGTGGTGCTAACACAGTGCTTGCTTTCCTGCAAGAAACAAAACAGCTTTTAAATCAACAGTGGACTTTCCTCTTTCAGAAAACTGAGCTGTAACTGCCAGCCAAAACAGTAGCCAGGCTGACGTCACCAGTGATTGTGGGTGATAAGGTTTGCTTTACCTGTGGGAGCTGTCCCCCACAGGGAGGGGGGAAGGAAGGAAGGACTTTCCCCAGGAAGTTTATTTTCCCCTCTTAAGATTAGAAATGCTTTGGTGTCATTTGCATAATACTTGAGCTATGCGGCTCTGCTTTTCCCCCTCCAAGTTCTTGTTGAATTCAGTGACATACTTCATCCAGGGGTTATTGAGAGCCAGAGCACGTGTGGTTGGGAGCTGGCTGACCTATGCTGTGGTTTGCCTTGCCAGCTGGATTTGCCTTTGTTCCTCCTCTTGTTGCCAAAGCCACGTTCAGCTTCAGTTCTCCACTTGATTGCTGTAATTAAATTCCAACCAAATATGCATTAACATGTTCATTCTGAAAAATAAAGCATTTAGTTATTTTAAGGTTGAAATGTGAGTTGATCTCCTAGCTCACCACCCCGAAGTAAACAGGTGACTTCTTTCCCTCCTCTGTTCATCATGGGTCAGCTCCTGCACTTGTTCAAACCCTGCTATGGGCTGGTTGGACACGTCAACCCAGCAGCAAACTACTTTTATTTTGTTTCTATTGAATTAAGGAGTTGAGTTGGCACCTAGAATGCTCCAAAAAGAACCAGATCAACCACAAGACAAGAAGGAAAAAATTCCCCAGTTGTAAGAGTGAAAGTGAGGAGAAAGCCTCCTGCTTCTCAGGATCAAATACATCACTCAACCCACCCAGCAGTGCAGCATCAGGAGCAGCTATGGGATTCAACATAGCTCTGGGCAGCCTTCCTGCTTGATCTGGGCTGGGAGCCACAGGCAGGTTGCCTGCTGCTGCTTCTCAGTGAGCTTTCCTCTGTGAGCCTTACAGCTTCCTCCACTTTCATCCCAGCAACTGCACAGTATCAGTATGTGGCAGTAAATGTGATTGAAACACTGTTTTGTGGACTGCCAGCCTCTAGCAGTCTCTGGTGAAACTCATACAGGCTGTAACTGAGATGTTAGTCTAAGGTAGATGGCGAGCATCTTGGCAGTTGCTCCAGCTTACTGTCAGTTCTGACTCCTGAATTACACTGGAGGAGACGAGCCAAACAGCATCAGATAGCAGTCCCCCATATTAAGTTGAACAAGTTTATTTGGTGATGCTACATGTTTGGCACGCAGGTAGCTCTTGAGGGAAGACTTTGAAAGTGTCTTAACATGAGCATCATCTTTTTTTCTTGGCTATAATATGGTAATATATTTACTGCTGCGTCAAAAAGCCAAAGAATATCCAGAAATGACGCCTTCTGTTGTAGTTTCCCTGGGGTAAAAACCTTTCCTTCAGAAAGTGACTTCATTGAGAAAGAATTGCATCAAACCAGGTAATAGGTGCAAGTGCTGAGATTTGCTTTCCTAGTCATCTTTGCTCCAAGCTTGTGCCTAAGTTATATTGTTCAGTGTAAGTTGTTCCCATGTGGGGTTAGAGCTGAGGTCTAGTTCCCAGGATGTGCTGCTGTTGGATGTAAATGTGGGCAAGTTGAGTTTTTTTGAGAGAGACACACAATAAATTCTGTGGGAGACTTTTCTTTCTGAAAACTATTGCAGGAGAGTTGAGCCTGGAGAGGGGCAAAGGCATTTATTAGTTGTTGGCTTTCATGTTTGTCACCTTGGACGCTGCAGTGAAAAGCTGCTCAGCAGGCTTTATCCCGATCTTGAGATGGATGCTGCCTGTGCCAGTATATTCCCCCTGTACCTCCCAAAGCATGCAGACTGTGGTTCCTCAGGAAGGGACATCAGAGTGGGATGTAGTCTAATGTTATTCATGAGCATCTGTCCTGGGTTTAGCAGCAGCAGTCATTTTTTTCTCCTTCTTGGTAGCTGGTGCAGTGCTGTGTTTTGACTTTCGGGCTGGGAACAAAGCTGATAAAAATGATGTTTTGGTTTGGCCAAGGACTTTGTGAGCCTCATGCTCTGCCAGGGAGGAGGGGAAGCCGGGAGGAAGCAGAGACAGGACACCTGACCCAAACTGACCAAGGAGGTATTCCATACCACAGCATGTCATGCCCAGGGGGGGGGGAACTGGGAGTTTGCCCGGAAGGACAGGGGGGTCTGTCGGGTCGGCCTCGTTGTTCGGCGCGTGGTATTGTACTCCTTTCCCTTGCTATTTTCTCTTATCATTGTTGTCGTTGGTGGTAGCGGTGGTGATTTGTATTGTACATTAGTTGCTAGACTGTTCTTATCTCAGCCCGTGGGAGTTGCATTCCTTTCGATTCTCCTCCCCCATCCCTCTGGGAGCGGGGGAGGGGGGGGCAGCCCCTGGGGAAGGGCTAACGTGGGCCTCGATTGCTTCCAGCCTGGCACCACTCACTGGGAGTAAGTGCACAAGTTGTCTGGCTGGGGTTAAACCACGACAGTTCTTTTTTGGCGCCCAACGTGGGGCTCAAAGGGGTTGAGATAACAACAGATCTGACCGGATTAATAGTCACTCGTCACAATGCTGATTTATTGGCTCTCAAAGTTGTTCCTCTTGATGTCACAGCTTCAGAATGTTGTAACTTACTTAGATCTGGTATTTGCTGTATTAGTGTTTTTCAAGTGTGGGGCTTGGGCTAAAGTTCTTGTCTCATTGTACTTTATGGTAATGACTTGTAACACAATAGAATTATTGATCATGAAACTTATCTGGCTTATGTTCCCAGTATGGTCACCACCCTTATACTTTGGGAGGTATATAATAGAATTGCTTAGCAATTACACATATTCTTTCTCCTTCTCGGGTGGTCAACCTGTGAAGGAGGCATTCTTTTACCCTCCCAGTCCTCCCCCCAGAGCATTTACAGCATCATTTGAGAGATTTGAATGGCCTCTTAATGCTGTTGAGACTTGTTTGCTGATTGTGATGGGGATCACCATGTTGGCACGTATACAAAGTGTATTTTGCCCACAACTATTTCATCTGTTTTCAAAAGTTAAGCAGAGTCAGGTTTGGGTCTTGTCTGGGGTTAAACAACAAAGTAGGAGGACCAAGAGATTTTCTCTGAGGCTGGACAGCCATGAGTGGCAGGGTGTGTGGGACAGTATGGGCAAGTATCTAGGTCAGTGGGCCCCTCCAGTACTTTGGAGTTTCACCACCGACAACTGCAAAATCCAGAAGAATTAGTAAAACACTTAAATGAGGTATGCGGTCATTCTGGCCATACCAGAGACGGACAAATCATGGCAACGTGCTGGGGCTTGGCCTATGCTTACAGGGCCATGTTCAATGCTTTCCAGCACCTTCAAAAGGAAAAAAAAGTCGCTGTATCTGAGGGCAAAGCAACAGTCAGTACAGTTACTCCAGCTACAAGTACAGTCGCTACTCAAACTTTGGCTGCAGCAGATAGCACAGCTACCCCAGCGGCAAGTACAGCAGCTACTCAAACTTCGACTGCAACAGACAGCGCAGCTATCCCAGCTCCAAGCACAACAGCCACACCACCCCCAGCAACAAGTACAGTCGCTACTCAAACCACAGTGATAATCACTGCAACTAAACCAGAGGACCAATTCGTACCAATATCGGTTGCCCCTGTACACAAGAGAAAAAGCAAAAAGGAGGCAGGAAGGTTAAAGCAAGATGAAGAAACAGATGTATCCACTTCTCGATCCAGAACCTGATCAGGAGTCATCATCACATGATGAAGAAGAAGAAGGAGAGGTGACTTCTCGACTTCGGACCTCAACCGAGCTACGGAATATGCGAAAAGATTTTACCCGTCAACCAGGGGAGCACATCATCACCTGGTTGCTCCGATGCTGGGACAATGGGGCCGATGGTCACGAACTAGAAGGTACAGAAGCCAAGCAGTTGGGATCACTTGCTAGAGAAGGGGGAATTGACAAAGCAATTGCAAGAGAGAAAAAGTCCCTCAGTCTTTGGAGGCGGCTCTTGGCAGCTGTCAAAGAAAGGTTTCCATACAAGGATGATGTTATGAGTTGTTCTCCCAAGTGGACTACTATAGACAAAGGCATCCAGTCTCTGAGAGAATCAGCCATCGTAGAGATGATCTATCACATCGAGCCGAATAACTGGGATATACCCATAGATCCAGATGAAGTCGAATGTACACGACCCATGTGGCGAAAACTTACACGGAATGCACCATCATCATATGCCCATTAATTGGCAACAGTAACCTGGAATGACATAGTACCACCAACAGTGGTTGAAATGATTCACAAACTCCAAGAGTTTGAAGACAGTCTCACCCCTTTCATCATTTCAGCTGTGGAAAAACTGTCCCAGGATCTCAAACAATTGAGGGACGATATATCTGACTTATCCAACTCCTCGCGTGTACCAACACACGTTTCAGCTATTAACAAAAGGCGTCCCACTGTTCGAGAGAGGAGATACAAGAGGTATACGCCACAGTCTACCCTATGGTTTTACCTGCGCGATCACGGAGAAGACATGACAAAGTGGGATGGAAAACCTACTTCAGTTTTGGAGGAATGGGTGAGTGAATTGAAAAGAGGAGCAAAGGCCAAGACTGATCATCCCATGAGAGCTACGGCTTCAGTCTCTGGTGAGCAGTTTCCCAGGTGGAGTGGAAGAGCTGATTTTACTCCAGCTCCTGTGATAACTATATATAATCCCTTCCAACATGACTCAAGCGTCCAATCCTGTGATGACTATTAGAGGGGCCCTGCCTCCAGCCAGGTGGAGGTAGGGGGACAATCGGATTTACTGGACTGTGTGGATCAGATGGCCTGGCACATCAGTCCCACAGAAGTATAAGGCTCTAGTAGATACCGGTGCACAGTATACCCTGATGCCATCGAGCTGCTTCAGAAGTGATTGGCACCGAAGCACAGCTCCTCCTGGCACCCCAGTTGCCCGTGCTGGGCTGGATGTTCAAAGGCAGGGTCTCCTCTACACATCATGCAACTGATGCTACATGGAGTAAATGGGCTGCACTAATTACACAACGAGCTCGAATAGGAAATCCCAGTCGTCCAGGCATTCTAGAAGTCATCATGGACTGGCCAGAGAGCAAAGATTTCGGAATGTCACCAGAGGAGGAGGTGATGCATGCTGAAGAGGCCCCACCATATAATCAGCTGTCAGAAAGTGAAAAGCAGTATGCCTTGTTTACTGATGGGTCCTGCCGTATTGTGGGAAAACATCGGAGATGGAAGGCAGCTGTATGGAATCCTCGACGACAAGTTGCAGAAACTGCTGAAGGAGAGGGTGAATCGAGTCAGTTTGCTGAGGTGAAAGCCATCCAGCTGGCCCTGGACATTGCTGAACGAGAAAAGTGGCCAGTACTTTATCTCTATACTGACTCATGGATGGTGGCAAATGCCCTGTGGGGGTGGTTGCAGCAATGGAAGCAGAGCAACTGGCAACGTAGAGGTAAACCTATCTGGGCTGCTGCACTGTGGAAAGATATTGCTGCCCGGGTGCAAAACCTGGTGGTGAAGGTACGTCATGTAGATGCCCATGTACCCAAGAGTCGGGCCACTGAGGAACACCAGAACAACCAACAAGTGGATAAAGCTGCTAAGATTGAAGTGGCTCAGATGGACTTAGATTGGCAACATAAAAGTGAATTATTTTTGGCCCGGTGGGCCCATGACACTTCAGGCCATCAGGGCAGAGATGCAACATATAGATGGGCCCGTGATCGAGGGGTGGACTTAACAGTGGACACTATTGCCCAGGTTATTCATGAGTGTGAAACATGTGCTGCAATTAAACAAGCCAAAGGGTTAAAACCTCTTTGGTATGGAGGACGATGGCTGAAGTATAAATATGGGGAGGCCTGGCAGATTGACTATATCACACGGCCACCAACCCGCCAAGGTAAGCGCCATGTGCTTACCATGGTGGAAGCAACCACCGGATGGCTGGAAACGTACGCTGTGCTCCATGCCACTGCCCGGAACACTATCATGGGCCTTGAGAAACGCATTTTGTGGCGACACGGCACCCCAGAGAGAATTGAGTCAGCCAATGGGACTCATTTCCGGAATAACCTTATAGACACTTGGGCCAAAGAGCATGGCATTGAGTGGGTATATCACATCCCCTACCATGCACCAGCCTCTGGGAAAATTGAAACGTACAATGGGCTGTTAAAAACCACACTGAGAGCAATGGGTGGGGGAACTTTCAAGCATTGGGATACACACTTACCAAAGGCCACCTGGTTGGTCAACACCAGAAGATCTGCCAACAGGGCTGCCCCAGCCCCATCAGAACTTTTACGTATTGTAGAGGGGGGCAAAGTTCCTGTGGTGCATATGAAGAATTAGCTGGGGAAGACAGTTAGGGTTATTCCTGCTTCAAGTAAAGGCAAACCCACTCGTGGGATTGCTTTTGCTCAGGGACCTGGATACACTTGGTGGGTAATGCGGGAAGATGGGGAAGTTCGATGTATACCTCAAGGGGATTTAATTTTAGGGGAAAACAGCCAATGAACTTAATTGTATGTTGTTGCCTGCTGTGTAATACTTTAATAGCCCATCAACCAGATGTCTTAAGGCCACCAGTGACTAGCCCTGACTTCCCTTCAACCATCATCCCAACAGAGAATGAACTTTGATAGAACCAGACAAATTCTACAATAAGGGAACGATCAGCATCAGCAGGCAACGACCCAATAGTGCACGCAGCCTCTCCTGTTCTGAAAGACTGTTACAAGAGATGGAGCCTGACATCATGGACCAGATGGACTCAGCAGCTTTATAAGGATTAGTCTATGCACTAAGATAGAAGTGCACTGAGATCAGAGTGATGGTATATTGAAAATGCGGGATCTGAGCATGACGTGAATGGTATGGAATAAGGGGTGGATAATGTCCTGGGTTTAGCACTAGCAGTCATTTTTTCTCTTTCTTGGTAGCTGGTGCAGTGCTGTGTTTTGACTTTCGGGCTGGGAACAAAGCTGATAAAAATGATGTTTTGGTTTGGCCAAGGACTTTGCGAGCCTCATGCTCTGCCAGGGAGGAGGGGAAGCCGGGAGGAAGCAGAGACAGGACACCTGACCCAAACTGAGCCAAGAGGGGGAACTGGGAGTTACCCGGAAGGACAGGGGAGTTACCCGGAAGGACAGGGAGTTGCATTCTTTCGATTCTCCTCCCCATCCCTCTGGGAGCGGGGAAGGGGGCGGCAGCCCCTGGGGAAGGGGGGGGACTAACGTGGGCCTCGATTGCTTCCAGCCTGGCACCACTCACTGGGAGTAAGTGCACAAGTTGTCTGGCTGGGGTTAAACCACGACAGCATCCTTGCATGGTGTGCTCTTTCTCCTTTCTGCTGCTATCTATCCTGGAGAAGCTATGGCTGTCCTATCCCTGGTAGTGGTCAAGGCCAGGCTGGACGGGGCTTGGAGCAACCTGCTCTAGTGGAAAGTGTCCCTACCTGTGGCAGGGGGTTGGAACTGGATGGACTTTAAGGTCCCTTCCAACCCAAACCGTTCTGTGATACTGTGATTCTATGTTGGATGTTCTCAACCTTCTTTTTCCTCCTGCTTTGCACTTAGCTGCTTTGGTGATACTCCAGAGGTCAAGATGGCTTCAAAATGAGTTTGTACTACATCTGCTGGAACAAGATCTTGACCCTGGCCACAACTACTTAGTATTATCAGAGTATAAATAATAAGTCCAGTCTGTCCCAACCCCATATTCAGAGTCATGGTCTTCCTCCATGATTAGATACTCAGATATAATTGTCGCTGTAATATGGAAAACTAGACCAGTCCACTGCAAATAACGTGCTGTGTTAAATAGCATGCATTAGAGCAGTGCTGGTGTCCTGGGTTCAGCAGTAGCAGTCATTTTTCTCCTTCTCAGTAGCTGGTGCAGTGTTGTGTTTTTGGCTTTCAGCCTGGGAACAACACTGATAACACCAATGTTTTTAGTTGTTGCTAAGTTATGTTTACTCTGATCAAGGACTTTCTGAGTCTTATGCTCTGCCAGGGAGGAGGGGAAGCCGGGAGGAAGCAGAGACAGGACACCTGACCCAAACTAGCCAAAGAGGTATTCCGTACCACAGCATGTCATGCTCAGTACAGAAACTGGGGGCAGTTACCCAGGAAGGGCTAGATCACTGCTTCGGTCGGGCTGTGTATCAGTCGGCGGGTCGTGAGCAGTTGTATTCTCTTCCCTTGTTATTTCCCTTATCATTATTATTATCGGTGGCAGCAGTAGTGGTTTTGTGTCATACCTTAGTTACTGGACTGTTCTTATATCAACCCTTGGGAATTAAATTCTTTCGATTCTCCTCCCCATTCCTTCGGAAGGGGGGGGAGTGTGCTAGCGGCTGTGTGATTCTGGGTTGCCATCTGGTCTTAAACCATGACAGCTGGAAAGGATGATCAGGCTGAGTGAAGATGCTGGTGAATAATGCTGAGCCATAACCCTGCTTGGGACTTTCTTACTAGGCAGTCAGCAATTTTGTGTGCTAATACATAAGTGTCCTCTTCTGAAGCTGGAATGAGATTTGTGGGATGGGTGAATGTCAAAGAAGAGTTTCTTCTTCCATAAAATTCTGTATATACCAGGATAGATCTGGGACAAATTGTAAAATTGCTGTAGTTATATCTGAAAAGACAGGAAAAGAGTAGGATACTGCACCAGTCTTTAAAGTCAGCATGTACAGGTTCTGGAAGAGGTGAGAGGCCATAGGAGTTCTGTGTTTTATTACTGCTGAGTGAGGAGCAGATGAAACTTCTTAGTGACTAGTGAAGCCTTCAAAGGGCTCCTAATGAAGAGCTTTAATTATCCTCTTGTCTGTTGAAAAAGTGTTGTGGCAAGAAACTCAGTCCATAGGATTATTATAAAACTTGGAGGTTGCTTTTTTATCTCAAAAGGTAAGGGAAGTTGAATGGGGAGTGGTTGCTTCAGTCCTGTGGTACTGGCTGAACCCAGCGATTTCCTCCCCCAAATTCTCAGAGCAAGCGAGCTCATTATTTTGAGAAAAGGAATAAAGGCATCATTACTGGTAATTTGATGAGCACAGCAGGCTTCATAAACCTTTAAGCTAGCACAAAGTTTGCCTAAAACCCAAGGGGGAAGGTTATAAGCTGGTAACTGAACAGACAGGTAATTGTACAGGTTAGAGTGAGGGTAAGGAAAAATCCCAAGTTAAATCATCCATAGATAAGAGAGGTAATAAAGTCTAGGTCTGAAGAAACTAATTTATCCTGGAATAATTAAGAAAGTATCTGGTGCAGATGCTGAAAAGTTAGCCCTGAATTATTTTCAGAGGGTTGTAGGGGAGAAGGGAAGCCCAGAGAACCAAAACAAAAAGGGAAATGCAAGTAGAGCCCTTTAAAGGGAAGGGAGGAGAAGGAGGGTATTTAGCCTGACTAGTCACATCCTCATGGTTATCAACAGGAGAACACATGTTCAGTGGTGCTTGTAAGCACATAGAGAATAATATGGTGATAAAACACTCATTATGAACTGCTTTATGCTTAGTTGATGAGGTAACTGTTCCTTTTGTAAGAGTAAAAACAGATCAATGTGTCTTGACTGTGGTAAGGCTTGTGACACAGGTTCACTTATTTTCTGATAAGGGAACTGTAGAAGAGTGATTCAGGCCAAATCTCTTAGTGCCTGCTGGTTGTTTCCAGAAGTTTGCTGTATCAGATGCACACTCAAGGTCTGTCCTTAGTCTAGCTCTGGTTAGTATTTTCATTGCACTGGTAGCTGCCTACCAGGTTTGGATTGCTCCAGCTCTAACTACTTGGCATAAGTGTAGGGAGAATCAGATTTCCTGTTCCCTTCCCTCTTGTGCTCACTCCTTGGAGGCCAAAAGCCAAAGTTGAAATCAGCTGGCTTGGTCAGTACAACAAAGTAGTTGACAAAACTCACAGGTAGTGTTGTTTTGATAGGCTTGCAGTCACTGATTTGCAGCATGATAGCTGCTCTAACACTTCATCACCCCAAAATGATGCTGAATATTCTGCAGTGGAGGTTAAGAGCTAGTACTGGTATAAAGGCCTGAATTCTGAGATGTTTTCCTGGTTCTGTGTTTCTATTAGCCTTACTATATTTAAATAAATAAATAAATAATCAATCCTAGCTACTTCTCTTTGCTTTCCAGCCGTCAACCTGAGACACCAAAGAAGGAGAAGGAGGCAACCACACTTACCACCACTCAGTCCAAGAGAGCAGATGAATGGAAGGACCCCTGGCGCCGATCCAAGTCTCCCAAAAAGAAGCTTGGTGTGTCTGTCTCTCCCAGCCATGTGCACAGGTGCCGAAAAACCTCTGCTTCTTCAGCATCTGCTTCTGGCTCTTCAAGGTGAGTGAAGGAAAAGAGCATGTCACATCTGACTCATGTTAGTGTGTCAGGGAATGCGACATGACGCTTTCTTGTCAGTGGAAGATATTGAGATGTTTGGGAAAGCAGTGTAAGACTTGCTGCTCAGTAACAGCTATGGAGACCAGAATACAGGTAGATACAGGTAGTGAGATGGAAGTCAAAGGGGGTATGTAACTGTGGGTGCTGTGCTGTGATCTGTTGAAGACTAAGAAAGGTCCGTGGAAAAGTCACTCTTCAGGTAAATTAGACCTGGTTGCAACCCAGATGATTAGTAACTCATCTGGATGACAACTGACCTTAATAAGAGTGGAAAGAGCTGGAAACTGTAAACATTGGAGCCTATTTGCTCTAGGAGTATTGGAGGTATGAGGTGGGCCCACTCCAGGAAGAGCATGCTGATGCTACTGGGGAAAAACTAGGTTTGTGGAGGCTCAGCACAGCTTTAGAGGGCTGCAGTGGAGCTCAGAAACCCAAGAGGTATGAGCTCAATGAAAAAACACCTTTCAGAAAGAAGCACCCTGAATCTAGGGGAGTTTTCTTTAAATGCTTGAACTTGAAGCTCCGGGGGGGGGGGGGGGGGGAGGGGGGAGGAAGGAGGAAGGAAGAAGGAGGAAGGAGGAAGTATAAGAAAGGAATGAGGAGCATGCTGAATTGAAGATATTGATCTAAAAAACCAAAGTCCTCCTGAAGTAGATAGCTTTTTCTTGCTGGGATCACTGCACCTGAGAGTTTTCTGTTATCTCCTGTGTGACCTGACCTACCAGGGGATCGTCTGGTGTAAAGGCATGAGGATGTGTGGAAGGAGTTCCTGAAAAGGGATAGAAAATCAGTAGCTAAAGGAGGGGAGGCTTATTCAAGGGCACAAAAGGGGTAGCAACAACAGGATCCTCTCTAAAAGAAAGGATGGAGGAGAGGCTGTAGTCCTGATAGGTCACTGTGGAGAAGGCAGGTAGTTTTTGGAGCAGTGTTTGAGAACTTGGAAAGTGCACTGGAAACAAGACCTTGGGCTCAGAGGACTTCTTGAGACATGTTTAATTTTAATATGTTTCTTTCAGGTCCTCTTCTCGTTCATCCACCTATTCTGGTTCAGGTTCCTCGCGATCTCATTCCAGATCATCTTCTTATAGCTCTTACTCTAGTCACTCTTCAAGACACAGCTCTTTCTCAGGCAGCAGGTCCAGGTAATGGTTCCTCGGATGTGAAAATAATGGTATACTCTTTTCCAAACACTTGCTAACAGCTGCTTTTTGCTGCTACTTAAAAGCAAATAGCTAACTCTTGAAATAAAACATTCAAACTACTTTCCTGAGTGAGGGAAATATGATAAACTGCAAGACAACCTGCTGGTTTGGTTGTTGAATAAAGAAGGTATGTTAGCCACCCCCTTCTATCCCCATTGTTCCCACCCACGAATACTGTGCTGTTGTGGCTGGGCTGTTTCCTATGCCTGTGGTAGCTGAGCAGTTGTAGGAGCCTGGCTTGTTACTGTAAAAGTCGGTTGGAGAAACTCTCTGATTCAATTTGGAGTTTTAGAAAGAAGCATTCTTTATTGCAGCGCTGGGCACACACACATCATTTTGCAAAGGTGAGCGCACTTGTTACTTGCCAGCAGCAGCTATATATTTAGCATACTCATGCATATTTACAGATTTTCCAGGAGATGATTTACACATTCATGAGATTTCCATGAACTAATTATAATATTTGCATTCTAATTATGCATGTGCTTTCTTGCTTAGTGGAGGTCTCTGGTGGTCAAGGATAGTCTTCCTTGCTGTGTTTACTGAATGCACGTTCACACGGTCCTAGTGCCAAGTTAGCTGTGGTATGTCCTTGCTTTTGTTCTGTTCCAGTCTCAATGTTATCTTGAAGGTTAGCATCCTTGGTCTTATTTACTGTCTTCTTACTTGTTATCAGTCCCATGATGTTCCTTCCCCCATCAGCTGTACATTCCTTACTCCCCATTGTGTTAGCAAGTTAGAACAATTTTCTGTATTTTACTATGTTAGTTTAAAGCCACACACACTGTTGTTAGTTTAAACCTATAATTTAAGCCTACATTTCCCCCTTTTGAAACTTATAGGATATACATATATCCTGTAAGTCTCATTCTATACCCTATACCCATATTTGATTGTAATATACCATTGTGACCAGCAACTACAAAATTGAATCATGATACATGCAAGGATACAGACACAAGTTATTACTAAAATGATCACAAACAAGTTTTTTAACAATATCAAAATTGGTAGCTAAGAAGTAAGTCCATGCCATAATTCTTCAAATCTTCAGGAGGTATCATCTCTAGCGGCCTGATGCAAGATCTTTGTCTGCTTCAGATTTCGGATAGATCTGTGGATATTCTTCCACTCTGGTCTATGTATGTGCAACAATTTGTATTTATAACTGTATAAACACTGCCTTGAGAGGCAAATAATAAATCGAGAGTCATCCCATTTTGCAGCACTACTTCACAGTCCATATTGGTGTGACAGGGGAAAGTCTCCGGCCAACCAGAAAACATATCTATTAGTACCAATATATACATATACCTGAGCCCATTGTGCTGTGGCAATTCTGTGAAGTTCACTTGCCAGTAGTCTCCTGGACAACTGCCTTTGTTGTTCCATGTAGGGGTCTCTTAGCATGGTAAGAATTATTTTGTAAACAAGGTTCCTGCATTATTTGTCCATATTTTATAGGGGGCCACAAGAGATTAACAATCCCCTTTCTTTCCATATGACCCCATGGGCATGAACAATTTCAAAAGCAAATTTTGACTTTCTGACAATTCCATAACTCTTGGTAGCACCATCAGCTCAGCTTTCTGTGCTGATGTGGTGGTTGGGGGGGGGAAGGGCTTTAGCCTCTATTATTTTGTGTTTGGTTACCAGGCGGAGATGAATGTTTCCCTCATTTGCATTTTATAATTAGAAGAAGTTACCAGCATCTCTTTTCTATTGTACTGGAATTTCTACTTAAAGAGGCAAATCACATTTATTTATTAAACCAGTTGTGTCTTGTGATAGTCCTGACACTTCAAAGTAGTACTTCAGTGTCCCATGCTGATCAAACAGAGGCATGTTTATTACTCTGCCACTTCCTTGCCCTTGCAGACAGTTTCCCAAGTCTGGGATATGCATAGTAGGAGAACTGGCTCCTTAGATAGGCACCTCTTCAGATCTGAAATCACACACATATCCAGAGTGGATCACACAGTTGATGGGAGTACACAGTGTCGCTTCTGGAGATGTGGTTTCTCCTGGGAAAGGCTCAGGTGGGAGTTGATCTCGACAAAAGCACAAATGTGTTTCTGGGGAGCAGACTGACCTTCCCCCATCCACCCCATTCCAGGCTCTGTTCCTTGGCAGGACAGCACCAGACAGAGATGACACGCTTCAGTTAGATGCCTCTGTGGGAAGGCAGGAGAGTGAGGAACACCCAAGTGCCCAACTGTTCTTCAGAAGGCAAGTTACCGAGCTTTCTGAAGTACTAGGCTGCAACAAGGGTACTTCCAGCCTTGGTGGTGGTACTTCTAGCCTTGATGGTGAGGTGAATCACTTGAATGCCAGAATCTGGTGAGCTATGTAAGTGGCTTGCCTCTTTGGTCAGTCCTGATCTTAGGAAACAGCCTTTGCCCTTTGATCTGTTGACTTTGATACACTCCACTTGATTCCTTGTGTTCCAGAAATTACAGATATCCGGTATTTTTTTTGTGTGTGTGTGTGTGTCTTTCTTCCAAGTTTGGTTTTGGTTTTGGCTTTTTTTTGCTGCTGCTGTTTAAAGGATAAACTGTACATGGAGTTACAGGAACATAAAGCAGGTTGAAACAAATCATGCTGAACTTGCAAGTCAAAATCCTACTTACATTCCCCTTATTTCTACCTAAGGAGAGAATACAGAGAGTATGGAGAAAGCCTCGTGTTGGTTTGGAATACCTGAAAGTGCCTCTCTTGCAGCCAACCCTATTTTTTCCTTTTGTTTTCTACTTTTACCACTGTTCTGGTGACAGAAGTTAGTTTTGTTTAACAGAATCGAAATATAAAACTAGGATAAGCTCAGACCCACAAGAACTAGTCCTGGGATGCAGTCTCTAGCCAAAGGAGGGGGTGATGGCTAAGTGCACCGAAAGCCAGAAAAAGCCATCTGCAGACCCAGGGACTGAGCAATGTGTTCTTCCTTTCTAGATCACGGTCCTTCTCATCTTCACCCTCTCCTTCTCCAACACCATCTCCACACAAGCCAGTTGCGAAGTCTAAAGGGGTGCTGTTACCACCTGCTGAGAAGGGGTAAGGCTTCATCTCCATTCTGATAATGCAGTGTAGAAGAGGCTCCAAACAGGAGCCCAGTCCCTGAGTCAAACCCTTCTGACCTGGCTGACAGTTTAAGGAAGAAATGGAGGATGCAAAATGACCTGCATAGAAGAGTGCTTAGCTTTAGATATTTAATTAAAAGATTACACTTTTACTTATTAAATCCAACTGTACAAGTATCCTTAAGTATTATATGTATACATGAGTGTTTAAACACATGCATGATTTATTATTTAAACACTCTGTGTGTGCAGATACGTTTATGCAGGAGCTATAAGAAAGTTTAATTCATTCCTCTACTGTGGCTTTAGTTAATGTACAGCCTTAGAATAAATAAATGGTTCAGCCTGATCTATTTTTAACATTGGTGACAAATTAAAACAGTACTGTAGGGATGAAACTGGTTTTGGCAGATTATGCCAGTGCTCCTGCTCTTTTAAATACTTGAAGTTGCTATTTCACAAACTCCTGTAATACATAGTAAATTATGGATACATTGGAAGGTGACAACACCGTAGTGATGTCACCTCTTTCAAGGTGACCTGCAAATAGATTACACCATGGGAATCCCCCTGAATTCTCCAGAAGATAGGACAATCCTCTTTGCCACACTTCTTGTACCTTATTGACCTGCCTTTGTTGTTTTTCCTTCTCAATTCAGAGGGTTCAACCTTTTCAAGATGCTCTGTGCCTGCAGCAATGTCTTTACACACTTCTGGCGCACATTGAAGTGCTGGTTTGGTAACATATAACACCAGCCAGCAGCCTGAACTAGCATGGGGATTGGTTTTACTACATAACATTGCATGCACTTAATCCTGTGTTCTGCAGAGAATAAATGCAGATATTCTTAAGCACAAGAAGAGGAATTAAGAGTCTCTATTTTTATATACAGACATCTGCCTCCTCCCAAGTTAATACTAGGTGTGACATCAGTGCTGGGATGTTGAGGAGTAACCAGAGGTTGGAGTGCTCTGAGCCCAGAAGTGATCAGTGCTAAAGAGCCAAAGCACTACTCGCGTAGTGGGTGCTAGATAGTCTCAAGCATTGTATAGCAGTCCTCTGCAACGCTGTTACCCATCAATCATTACACAGGGAAACATGAGCCAAGGATGGGTCCAAGGGACATCTGCACATATGTCCTCTTTTGTACCCTGATCTGTGTGATGGAATGAAAAAGGATTTCTGCATAAACTATGTGTATTTGATTCTGAAGCCTGACTGGCAGATTTTAAGTAGGTGTATGTGTTTTGGATAAAAATGCACAGAGTCAAATGGATAAGAAACAGTGATTCCACATAGTCTACTTCAGTAGTTAATTTACAAGTCGAATGTCTCCAAAATTGGTTGTTGTAAAGTAACTTATGTCTGAAAATGTGACTTGATTTAGAATATGGGAAATTGATCCCTTTAGGGGAATCCGTATTGAGTGTGGTTTGGTGAAACAGCAAGTGTCTGTAGCTACAGTAACCTATATAACAATCAGTCATCAACAAACATGAGTGCATTTCATCATTTTTTGAGAATGTTTGTGGTCTGTACCTACCAATTTTGATCACACATGAAAATCTTCCTTTTTGTAGTGAAAAGTCTGTGAAGAAACTAGCTGCCCTTCCAGTCCCTCAGCCACTCACTAAAATTGCAACAGCTGCACCTGAGCCAGCCAAACCAGGGGATAATCCAGAGGCAAGAAGGAAGGAACGTCAGACAAGGACTCCACCCAGGAGGTAAGAAAGCTGTGGGGTGGAGTGAGCCTTTATCTCCCAACAGATAGAGCAAATCCTGGGGTTCTCTCAGGAGTCCTGACTACAAGGGCTCTTCAGTATTAAAGGAGAAATCTGTTTCCTGGGGCAGGAAGGAAACAGGAAGAGAGGGAAAGAGTTGGGGGTGAATGTGACTTTGCCACAGCAAGTGGCTCCTGTCTCTGAAGGCTGGATGGGGGATGAAGTAGGTGGAATACATTAAATGTGTTAAAAAGCAGAGTCTGCAGTGCAAAAAAAGGCATATTTGAGAGCCACTGGTTGTAGAGGCTTTGGTCCAGAGAGCAGATCTGACATATTGGAGTGTTGAGGTTTGTGGTGATGGGTTTGGACCCTGTTTACTCTAAACATGTACCAGTGTGCAGGGGGTATTTCTGTGTGGTCCTGGGAGCTGATTCATCAGCACTCAGTAGAACCACTGGAGGAGGGGAAGAAAAATTCCACTGCTTTCACTGTCCCCCATACACAACTTGTTGGCTCCCCTGCTCTGCTTTCTCTTCTTGGTTTCATCCTGTGTGACTAGTTTGAATGCTTCAAGTATCCCATTCTGCTTGTCTTCTAACTAGTCACCTTTCTCCTCCCTTTGCATTTGAAATGTTTTCAAACAAGGAGCAATTATCTGTATTTAAATGTTTATCAGGCTTAATCCATTGTACCTAATTTAAAAATCTTAACAGGATAAATGCAGGTAGCATTGCCTGTTCTTGAAGGACAGGGAGCCAGCTAAGCACAGCTGAAACTCATCACACATCCTTCTTACACTAGAAGTTTTGAAATGGCAGTATGGTGGCTTTGTGTCTAGTCTATGGAAACAGCAGTTTGGTGCATAAGAGGGGTATTTACTAGAAATGCCTGGTTTATGGGCACACAAGGAGACTGAGAACACTTTATGCCTGCAGTCAGGCATATATACTTTTCATGAATCATTGAATGATACTTTTTGTCAGTGTGTTTTGAAGATGGCTGGAAGTATGGTTTCTGCTCAGGTTTTCAGAAGCATTCTGAGTCAGTTCTTAATTTTGCATGAGGTTACATCTCCTATTTCTTTGCAGTAGCTAAAGCCTGGACGTTGGCATGTGGGAAAGGTTTATCGCACAGAGGTAAAAGGATGCTGGGGCACGAATTAGCGGGGCTCATTTGGAGAGCTTTAAACTAGATTTGAAGGGGGATGGGGATGTAGCTCGGCTTGCCTCAGTGGGACAGCGCTCCGGAATTGATGAAGACTGGGAGGCCTCCTGTAATCCTAGGGTGAAATCGGTGTGCTCGGCTCGCTCCCTGAAATGTCTGTACGCCAATGCGCGCAGCATGGGAAATAAGCAGGAGGAGCTGGAAACCTGTGTTAAGTCGGGAGATTATGATCTGGTGGCAATTACAGAGACGTGGTGGGACAGCTCACATGACTGGAATATAGTCATGGAGGGCTATGTCCTTTTCAGGAAAGACAGGCCAGCCAGGCGGGGTGGTGGGGTTGCTCTTTACGTGCGAGAGCAGCTACAATGCGTTGAGTTCTGTCCGGGGACAGATGATGAGCGAGTCGAGAGTCTGTGGGTGAGAATTAAAGGGCAGGCTGGCAGGGGTGATACTGTTGTGGGGGCCTGTTACAGGCCACTGGATCAGGGTGAGGAAGTTGGCGAGGCCTTCTACAGGCAGCTGACAGCGGCCTCACGGTCACAGGCCGTGGTCGTCGTGGGGGATTTTAACTTCCCTGATGTTTGCTGGAAGGACTACTCGGCAACCCAGCCGCAGTCCAGGAGGTTCCTCCAGTGTATGGATGATAACTTCCTCATGCAAATGGTGGATGAGCCAACCAGGAGAGGTGCGCTGCTGGATCTCATCCTCACTAACAAGGAGGGTCTGGTTAAAGGAGTGAAGGTTGAGGGCTGCCTTGGTTGCAGCGACCACGAGATGGTAGAATTCAGGATCTTGTCTGGTAGGGTCAGTAGAATAGCAAGTAGAATCGCAACCCTGGACTTTAGCAGGGCAAACTTTGGCCTCTTCAAGCGATTGCTAGGGGAAATCCAGTGGGCTAGGCTGCTTGAAGGGAAAGGGGCCCAAGATAGTTGGTTGACGTTCAAGGACTGCTTTTTCCGAGCTCAAGATCGGAGCATCCCGACACGTAGGTAGTCGAGGAAGAGGGTCAGGAGACCTCCGTGGTTAAATAGGGAATTGCTCGGTATGCTCAAGTGGAAGAGGAGAGTTTACAGGTCATGGAAAGAAGGGCTGGCCACTTGGGAAGAATGTAAGGCTTCTGTTAGAGGATGTAGGAAAGCTGCTAGGATGGCTAAGGCCTCCTTGGAATTAAAGCTGGCGAGAGGGGTCAAGGACAGCAGAAAGAGCTTTTTCAAATACATGGCAGGTAAAACTAACACCAGAGGCAATGTAGGCCCGCTGATGAACGGGACGGGTGCCCTGGTGACAGAAGATACAGAGATGGCAGAGTTACTGAATGACTTCTTTGTCTCTGTCTACTCTGCTGGAGGCAGTCCTGAAGAGCCCTGTACCGCTGAGACCCCGGATGAAGATAGGTCAACGGAGCGGTCTGCCTTAGTTGATGAGGAATGGGTTAAAGACCAGTTGAGCAATCTGGATATCCATAAATCCATGGGTCCAGATGGGATGCACCCGCGGGTGCTGAGGGAACTGGCTGAGGTCATAGCTAGACCGCTCTCCATCATCTTTACCAAGTCTTGGGAAACGGGAGAGGTGCCTGAGGACTGGAGGAAAGCAAATGTCACTCCTGTCTTCAAAAAGGGCAAGAAGGAGGACCCGGGTAACTATAGACCGGTTAGCCTCACCTCCGTTCCTGGGAAAGTGATGGAACACCTTATCCTTGGTGCCATCTTAAGGCATATCAAGGATAAGAGGGTTATGAGGGGCAGTCAACATGGCTTCACCAAGGGGAAGTCGTGCTTGACCAATCTTGTAGCCTTTTATGAGGAAATAACGCGGTGGATGGATGATGGTAGAGCGGTGGATGTGGTCTACCTCGACTTCAGCAAAGCGTTTGACACGGTCTCCCACAGCATCCTTGCGGCTAAATTGAGGAAGTGTGGTCTGGATGATCGGGTAGTGAGGTGGACTGTGAACTGGCTGAAGGAGAGAAGCCAGAGAGTTGTAGTCTATGGGGCGGAGTCTAGTTGGAGGCCTGTATCTAGTGGAGTGCCTCAAGGGTCGGTACTGGGACCAGTATTATTTAATATATTCATCAACGATTTAGATGAGGGAATTGAGTGTACTATCAGCAAGTTTGCTGATGACACTAAGCTGGGAGGGGTGGCCGACACGCCAGAAGGCTGTGCTGCCATCCAGAGGGACCTGGACAGGCTGGAGAGCTGGGCGGGGAATAACTTGATGAAATATAACAAGGGAAAGTGTAGAGTCCTGCATATGGGCAGGAACAACCCCAGGTTCCAGTATAGGCTGGGGAACGACCTGTTAGAGAGCAGTGTAGGGGAGAGGGACCTGGGGGTCCTGGTGGACGACAGGGTGACCATGAGCCGACACTGTGCCCTTGTGGCCAAGAAGGCCAATGGCATCCTGGGTTGTATTAGAAGGGGGGTGGTTAGTAGGTCGAGAGAGGTCCTCCTTCCCCTCTACTCAGCCCTGGTGAGACCTCATCTGGAATATTGTGTCCAGTTCTGGGCCCCTCAGTTTAAAAAGGACAGGGACCTGCTGGAGAGACTCCAGCGCAGGGCAACTAAGATGATTAAGGGAGTGGAGCATCTCCCTTATGAGGAAAGACTGAGGGAGCTGGGTCTCTATAGTTTGGAGAAGAGGAGATTGAGGGGTGACCTTATTAGTGTATATAAATATATAAAGGGGGAGTGTCAGGAGGATGGAGCCAGGCTTTTCTCAGTGGCAAACAATGAAAGGACAAGGGGTAATGGGTACAAATTGGAGCACAAGAGGTTCCACTTAAACCTGAGAAGAAACTTCTTCTCAGTGAGGGTGACGGAACACTGGAACAGGCTGCCCAGGGAGGTTGTGGAATCTCCTTCTTTGGAGACATTCAAGACCCGCCTGGACACGTTCCTGTGTAACCTTATCTAGGTGTTCCTGCTCCGGCAGGGGGATTGGACTAGATGATCTTTTGAGGTCCCTTCCAATCTCTAACCTACTGTGATACTGTGATACTGTGAAAAGGCCTGGGCTGAGCAGTTATGTCTCCATAGGTGAAAACAGATCATGGCAGTTTCTTTTCCATAGAAATTCTGTCAGTTCTAGTTTCCATTTCACCTACTTTAACTAACTAATAATAATCTTGGATATCTTTATTCATCTTCCCTTATTCTTTATTCTAGTCTTGGGGCTTGGGATTTTTTTTTCCATGCTTATACCCACACAAACCCCACTCTAATCTCCCTGCTGTGCAAATGACAAAAATTCTATTTATATTAGTACTGGTGTGTTAGTCACAAAAAATGGGTATGATTATTTGTAGAGCCTGAAATACAAGGTAGTTCCTGCTGTGTAGTTGCAGTTAGCGATTCCTCTCAGTAAGAAGCATTTGCTCCTGGTATCAGTACAGGATTAAGTTGCTTGAGCTCATTCTTTGCCTGGCTTTCATTAACATTATCCAGTCTTGCATAAAACACCTACTGTTCAGAAAACAGATGCTTCCTCAGGACTGCAAACACAAGGTTGAGAAGAACATTTGAAACAATTACATTTACAAAGCACCAATGTTGGATGCAATACAGGACAACAGCATCATGCTCAAACTATCCCTCAGCAGTTTCTTCCACCTCTGTTTCACAACAGTGTAGCGAGGTGACGATGTCATTTGCTGTCTTGCAGGCAGACCATCAGCAGCAGCATCAGTGGCAGTGCCAGCAGCTACAGTGGTTCCAGTTCCCGATCTAGGTCCTTGTCTCAGTCTCTCTCCAGATCTCATTCCAGGTCATCATCTGCATCAGTCTCCCACTCTCCATCTGGATCCAGGAAGTCCAGGTACAGCCTTGAACCTTCATAACTTTTGTTGAAGAAGGGGGAGATTATAACTATTGTTCACTGTTGTGGTTTTCACAGCAAAAGCTCTCTGTAGCTTCAAGTATCAGAAATTGTAGCTAGGTGCCTAGGATGTGAAACAAGATTGTGCGATGTTATAAATCCCAAGTCCTGATTCATAGAATCATAGAATAGTTAGGGTTGGAAAGGACCTTAAGATCATCAAGTTCCAACCCCCCTGCCATGGGCAGGGACACCTCACACTAAACCATGCCACCCAAGGCTTCATCCAACCTGGCCTTGAACATTGCCAGGGATGCAGCATTCATAACTTACCTGGGCAACCCATTCCAGTGCCTCACCACCCTCACAGTAAAGAATTTCTTCCTTATATCCAATCTAAACTTCCCCTGTATAAGTTTTAACCTGTTACCCCTTGTCCTATCACTACAGTCCCTAATGAAGAGTCCATTTCCAGCATCGCTATAGCCCCCCTTCAGATACTGGAAGGCTGCTATGAGGTCTCCATGCAGCCTTCTTTTCTCCAGGCTGAACAGCCCCAACTTTCTCAGCCTGTCTTCATATGAGAGGTGCTCCAGTCCCCTGATCATCCTCGTGGCCCTCCTCTGGACTTGTTCCAACAGTTCCATGTCCTTTTTATGTTGAGGACACCAGAACTGCACACAATACTCCAAGTGAGGTCTCATGAGAGCAGAGTAGAGGGGCAGGATCACCTTCGACCTGCTGGTCACGCTTCTATTGATGCAGTCCAGGATCCGGTTGGCTTTCTGGGCTGCAAGCGCACACTGCCGGCTCATGTTCATTTTCTCATCGACCAACACCCCCATGACAGTAGTATGACATTGGTAGTGTCCTTGTGGCTTATTCAAGGAAATAATCTGTGTGCCGGACTGTCTATTCTTACCTAAATTATGACTAAAATATTTCTCTATGACCACATCCTAATTTATTTAGAAGTTAACAGTTTCAGGCTACAGAGCTTTGCTCTTCTGAACCTCAACTACCTCTGGTTACTGAATGTCCTTAGGGAAGATGCTTGGCCTGTCGGGAGAAGTAGGTCAAAAAATACCTAAAAGGCCCAGTTAATGATAATTTTACTTTGCTGGCAAAGTTGCATGGCCAGTTCCCTTTGTGTTTAGCTGCAAGTGAATAGTTATATGGCTGTTTGTTAGTCTGTGGGATTTGTAAACAGGTAACTCCCTCCAGTAAAGAGTAATTAAACAAACCTCTTTCAAGTCCTTCATCAGCTATTTTGCACCTGTTCACATGCAGAAATCCCTGAAAACTCACAGGCAGCCTTGAAACACACTTCATAGAATCATAGAATCATAGAATAGTTAGGATTGGAAAGGACCTTAAGATCATCATGTTCCAACCCCCCTGCCATGGGCAGGGACATCTCACTCTAAACCATATCGCCCAAGGCCTCGTCCAGCCTGGCCTTGAACACTGCCAGGGATGGAGCATTCACAACCTCCTTGGGCAACCTATTCCAGTGCCTCACCACCCTAACAGGAAAGAATTTCCTCCTTATATCCAATCTAAATTTCCCCTGTTTAAGTTTTAACCCATTACCCCTTGTCCTATTACTACAGTCCCTAATGAAGAGTCCATTTCCAGCATCCCTATAGGCCCCCTTCAGATACTGGAAGGCTGCTATGAGGTCTCCATGCAGCCTTCTCTTCTCCAGGCTGAACAGTCCCAACTTTCTCAGCCGATCTTCATATGGGAGGTGCTCCAGTCCCCTGATCATCCTCGTGGCCCTCCTCTGGACTTGTTCCAACAGATCCATGTTTTTTTTATGTTGAGGACACCAGAACTGCACACAATACTCCAAGTGAGGTCTCACGAGAGCAGAATAAAGGGGCAGGATCACCTCCTTCGACCTGCTGGTCACACTCCTTTTGATGCAGTCCAGGATACAGTTGGCTTTCTGGGCTGCAAGTGCACACTATTGGCTCATGTTCATTTTCTCATCGACCAGCACCCCCAAGCCCTCCTCCGCAGGGCTGCTCTGAATCTCTTCTCTGCCCAGCCTGTAGCTGTGTCTGGGATTGCTCCGACCCAGGTGTAAGACATTGCACTTGGTATGGTTAAACTTCATGAGGTTGGCATCAGCCCTGTAATACAGTAGACCTGTAGTGTAAAACTAGTGGATTAAGTCAGACTTTGGCTCTGACCAGCAGTAGTTCACATATCTGAACTCTGTGAAGCTCCAAGGTTTAACATCTGCATTATTTTACAGAAATACAAACTTGTTTATTACATCCTTGTCGCATTGGATGAGGCCTTGGGTGATATGGTTTAGAGCGAGGTGTCCCTGCCCATGGCAGGGGGGTTGGAACTTGATGATCTTAAGGTCCTTTCCAACCCTAACTATTCTATGATTCTATGATTCATCAGATCGGGCAGGGGTGATGCAAGAGGTTTGGAGAGTGCTCAGGCATGCTGGCTCTGTACTTCCCTGGGCTTGAGAGAAGAAGATGGGGAAAACTTAATTCATGTGTTCCTTGCATGGCACTGGAGCTATGCTTGCTGCTTTTTCTGGTGTGGGAAAGAGCAAAATATAGTGTATGCCCAAACCAGATCTGCTGTCACAACCTTTCCTGGAGAAGGAGTTTTGGGATCATTCAGTCACTGTTGAAGCAGTCATAGTCTTTTGATGGTTGAATGGTTTGGGTTGGAAGGGACCTTAAAGCTCATCCAGTTCCAACCCCCTGCCACAAGCAGGACACCTTCCACTAGACCAGGTTGCTCCAAGCCCCTTCCAAGCTGGCCTTGAACACTGCTAGGGATAGGGCAGGCACAGCTTCTCTGGGCACCCTGTGCCCAGCACCTCAGCACCCTCACAGGGAAGAACTTCTGCCTAAGAGCTCATCTCAGTCTCCCCTCTGTCAGTTCAAAACCATTCTCCCTTGTCCTGTCACTACCTGCCCTTGTCAAAAGTCCCTCTCCAGGTTTCTTGTAGCCCCTTTAGGTACTGGAAAGCTGCTACTGTCTCCATCAGGTAGAGACTTTGCAGCTCCTTCCAGGGCTCTGTGCTGAAACTGCCACAGCCTGTTCAGTCATTCCCAAGCCAGCTTCCAGTGAGTGAGCTTGGACCTTGCTGGCAGGGCAGTCTCTGGAGCACAGAAGTCAGTGTGGCCTGCAGAACCTGCTAGAGAGGCTGCCTGAATATTCATGCAGTTAATGTATGCCTGGTCCCCCATGGTGGTGGCAGCCCCAGGTAGCTGAGGTTGTTGGAGCCACTTCAGTATAGCAAAGCTGTGGTGGTGGTGGTATGTCCCTGAAGGGAAGTCTGATACATAGCCCTGTATTTTTGTCTGTTACATTTCTAAGTAGAAAGTCTTCCTTAATATAATGATTGACACTTCTAAGGTTCTGAATCCATGAGAAGATAGCTATCTTATATGCACTATTAGAAGATAACCATCTTAGAAGCATCTCCCCTGTCCTTATCAGTCATGACTGTTTATGCATCCTCAAAACAGGCATCTGGGCTCTCCTGTGCCCTAGGGAGCTGGGCAGGAGTTGTGGGCTGTAGGACTCCTGGGCTTTAAAGCCTCCATAAATAAATGTGTGCCAAACAACAAAAACATTGCCAGAGAACCCTTCACCTGAGCCATAACACTGACCTGTACATAATAGCACACACCCTGCTTTCACGTTTTGTTTACCTGGGGAAACAGTGACCTGTTAACATATTGCCTTAATTCTGTTTATAAATAAACAGTACTTTCTAGGTTTGCATCTAATATGTTTGGGATTTCTTATATCATCTGCACCCCAGGAGGCATGGCTTTTGTCTCTTCCTGGTTAATGCCTGCCTTAGCAGCTTTCTGACATCCCAGCCATGCAGGGAAATTGAGACAAAGGTGTCTGCCTAATCGCTGCCTGGTTCTTGTTGCATTCATGACTGTAATAGGCTGTTGGTTCTTTCCAGGTCCCTGAGCATGAGCAGCGTTTCTTCTGTCTCTAGTGCCTCCTCCAGCAGCAGCTCTGTAAGCAGCGCTGACTCTGAAGACATGTATGCAGATTTGGCCAGTCCTGTGTCTTCAGCCAGCTCCCAATCCCCAACCCCAGCACAGCAGAAGAAAGGTAGAGGTACCTGGTTTGGAATGTTCTTCTCTGAGGGGTCCTGGGAAAAGAAGGGGAGGAGCAGAGACCTGCATACAGCTTGCTTGGTGGTACTATGGGCTCCAAGAAGATTGTTGAGCACAGGCTGACACTTGTGGCTGGCATAGAGTAGGGTTGTCCAGAGGCTTCATCTGAGGAGGGTAAGAGTGTGGAGGAGGGAGGCTTTGAAGCAAATATACATTTGCATCCTTCCATCCATGTGTCTCTGGCTGTAAAGATGCTTTTTCCTGCCTGGGAGTTCTGCCTGATGTCCCCTTTCTTACCTTGTTCTCTTTCACCCTTGTGAGGTAAAACTAAATCTTCTGTATAACTCCAGTATCTTGTTGCTCCTCCTCTGTTCTTTTTGAACTGTGGCAGAGTTGGCAGCAAGAGCCTTTTGTTCTTTGTCTTTTATGTTAAGTGGCCTCTCTGTAGATTTCCTGAATCTTTTAACCTTGGGGCCATGTGCTGTGCTAAGTTATGTGGACTTTTTCAGTCCCCAGAGCAGCATCCTCTTGTCCTGCCCTCCAAAGGGAGGGCAGGCAAAAGGAAACCAGCCACAAGTCACTACACTTGCTCTCTGGTTTCAACAGGAAAGTCAAAAAAAGAAGATAGCACTAAAGAGGAGAAGCAGAAATGGGATGTGCCCACTCAGCTCCTGAAATCAGCCAAGCCCACCCAAGGGAGCAAATCACAGCAGCTCCTCCAGACCCAGGAGCCATCAGCCCCCCAGTCTCAGCAGGGAGGCTTCAGCACTCACAAAGAGATCAAACTGACTCTTTTGAATAAGGTGAGAGGTGGGATGGCTGCGATTCCCTCTATTCAGGGATCCAAGGAGCAGATGGGATGGATATTGGGGCTTGGAGCTGGCAGAGTTGATGCTCCAGGCTCCACACTGTTGGAATGAGCTCAGCCAGGTAGGTCTGCAGCTGGGATTGAAGGGCAGCAGACAGAACCAGTCTGGCAGCACACACCCTGTGGTGGGACTGTGTTGGAGGCTCCCCTGGGGCACATTCCTGCTGCAGCTTCAAGGGCTCTTACCCACTTTCTCAAAGGCTGCAGCTGGAGCACGGAGGTGAAGGCGTGCATGGTGCAATCCCATATGTGCCTGCTGAAAGCATGGTTCCTGCATGCTTCATAGTGAGCTCTCCTCCCACTGCCCACTCCAGAGCGAGCTGCTGACAAGTCATTAACTGAGTCAGGAGGTAAAAGTGGTGATTGCCTCTCCTCTCTGAGGTGCTCACACTTTCTGCAGGAAGCCTGGCTCATTTCCCCTTACGGCTGATGTCCCAGTTTAGTGCCTTTGGCTGAGATTGCAGTCCAGATCATGTGGGAGAGTTTGGCCTCGTGGAGTTTTATGCTGGAGCAGGGTGTTGGCCCCAGTCACATGGGTAGGTTCCTAGTATTGAAGCATTAATGTTTGTTTTTTTTTAAGTCTAAATTCCCCATTGCAGTCTAAGGCTGCAGTTTTCTCTACTTCCCTGTGCTATGACATGAGGAGCCTTTATCAAGTCTGTGAAGCATGCTCCATGGGGAGAAGTGTGCCATGAAACATAACTACCACCTGGCAGGGTTGGATCCTGGAAGAAGGCACAACTCTACATGCCTCCTTGACATTTGCTATCCTTGGTGCTGCTGGAAAAAATACTCTACAAAATGCTGATATTTTTTGTTTATGACCATTATGAAAATAGCCCTAGTGCCAGAGAATGTTGCTGTTTTCTTACAGTGCTAGGGGAATTACGTGGTGCCAGTGATGGTTGAGACTGGTATGCACAAAACATTTAATTGGCAACACACTTGCATGAGCCAGCAAGTACATCATGGGCACCCATCACAGGAAATATCTCTGCCTGCTTCCCTTCCCAGAGGGAAGTAGCTACTCAGCTCCGTTGTCTGTTTTAATTTCATTTTAGGCAGCTGACAAAGGAAGCAGGAAAAGATATGAGCCAGCAGACAAAAACAGGCCAACTTCTCCTCCAGCCAAGCGGGTGAACCTGTCGCCTGACAGAGGTGAGACATCAGCCATCCCAGGGGCTCCTGGCCTGCCTGGGTTCCTGCTCTACTGCTCGAGGTAGTGCAATTGTGACAAATGTCCTGTGAAAGTCTCTGCTGCAAGAGTCAATTAACCTGCAAAGGTTAATTGCAGGCATGTGTCCTTCCAAAACCTCAGAAGGTGTGATTGCCACCAGATTACGTGGGTGTATTAGTTGTCTTGCTGCAAAAACATGGTGGAGGTGAGACACTCTGGTTTGTGAAGTAAGCGAGGTGAGGTCAGTCCTAGGCAGCCAAACCTGGCCTTGCCTAGCTGCTTTGTGATGCACTTTGCAAGTGCCTTGGCTCCACAATGTCTGTGTAAGTCCAGTGCAAAAAGCCCTCCCTTTGAAGTTACAGTGTGCACATCTCTGCTGTAGGTAACGCATCCATCCCACAGCAGACTCCTGTTCTTTAATAATGTTGTTAGATGTGGCTGTGGAAGTCAGAGGGTTTTCCCTTACTGTATCCTGGAGTCTTCTGTGCCTCGTATTTCAGTGCATCACAATGGATCTTAGTCTTCCTGATAGAAAGGCTTGTGGCAGTGCTTAGAAAGGGAGCACGAGCTGCCAAGGCTCCAGGATGGATGCACTAATTGGCTTGATCATCTATCCTATGAAATGAGGTGATTTTCCCACCTGTATGTGACACAATCTGATCTGCCCTGTATGTTTAGAAAGACACAAGCTTTCCAAGTGTTCTCCTGTGTCTGAATCATCATCATCAGAATTAGCACCTTGGAAAACTGAGCTAGTGAGCTACATTGAGAGGGACCTAACTGCCACGCTCCAGCCTTTGCTATCACTACTGAAAATCAAGTTGTTAGCCAGAGGTGCCTGGTGTTGATGTACAAGCCAGCATTGACACATGATGTTGTTTTCCCTGTTATCTCAGCAGGTATCTTACTGACTCTGGGTGCCAGCCAGAAAAAAATTCTGTGCTAATAGTCTGGTTTAATTCAACTCCTGCAAAAGCAGCATGGAAGGGACTGGGTGAGGTTTAAGTTCACTGGGTTCTAGTTCACAACTAGTGCTGAGATGCAGACAAATGAAGGGGCTGACCTAGCAAACTGTGCTGATTTTATAGATACACGGATGTAGATGTAATTATATACTTTATTTGTTGTCTGTATGTTGTAAAGTGTTTTTAAGCAGTATCAAGTGGTACACAAGCTCTGAAGGCAGCTCAGCCTCATCTCCCAGTGGCAAGTGTACCCTTGACTGAATTGTAACTGAGCAAGAAGCACCTTCCAGCGTGCAGCTTGTGCTGGTGTCCCAGCACAAAGCTGAACAGTTTGTGCCCTGAGTCTTGCTTCCCTGTTCTGTAACCTTGCAGTGATCAGATCTGCAGTGTCTGCAGCCATGGATTTCTCCTCATATCAGTGCTTAAGAGCAGGGGGCTGTCCTAACACACAAAAGTAGCCACTGCTATGAGGAACTGGGTACCTTTGCTCTCTGGAGTGCAACTGAATGCAAGGTCAGCAGCCACCAGCATCACTGTCCCAGTGCAGTATGGCAGGGTGTGCTGCTCAACTTATTCATGGAACTCACAGACAGCCCTGCAGGCAAACAAACAGGCTGCCTTCCAGCTGTGGTTGCCTCTATGTGTACTGGGATAGCAGTGGTTGGGAAACCCACTGCAGCAAAGCTGGGTAATGCAGCTGCAGGACCCCAATGGGCTTCCTGCTGCCAATGAGTCCCCATGGCAGCTCCATTTGGGCAGGGCACAACAGTTCAGTCTGCGCTGAACAAACACTGGGGTGATGCTGCCTGTGGATTTGCCCTAGCTGGCTCCAAAAGCAGCAGAGCTCACTTGCCCAGCACTCTTGAAGCCAATACACCCTGTTACCTGGCCAGCCTGGAGCCAGCTCAAGTGCTGCTGTGCCCATTGTGCAGAATGGAGCACTGACTCGGTCTGAGGGCTGGCCCTGCCCTGCAGGTTTGTGAGCCTAAAAGCACTGTGGAGCAGCCTTGTTCCAGCAGCCAGAGGGTGAGGAGAGGACCAGTGCAGCTCCCTGTAGGTGCTGTTTTGTACAGCTGACCATGGGGCACAGACTTGACTAGCTTACCTGCTTCCCCTGAAGATGGGGTGCACAGCAGTAGGTTTGTTTTCTGGCTGCTGGTGGACTTCGCCTGTTGTGGTCAGTCTCAAGAGAACAGCTGTACACTGCTGAGGTGGTGCAGTAGGCAGGGTAGAGAGCTGTACCTTGGCAATGAGTGAGAGTGTCTCAACTTTTCTCCTCCCAGTAGGCTCTCGTGACAGGAAGGCAACTGGGAGACTCTCTTCACCCAAGGAAGAACGGCAAAGGGGCCAGAACCCGAAACCTTCTCCTGTGCAGACAGACAGGTCAGTGCCCACTTGTTCTCATGTGTCTCTGGTGGGCCAGGCTGGGGCTCATGCTTCTCCAGCAGTTCAGCCCCTCATCTCGGGGCAGCTCTGAGGCTCTCTAGCCATAGTTTCCAGTTGCTATGGAGGCACAAGAGGAAGGATGCCAAGCTCCCTGGGTGGGAGCCAGAGGTGCCATGGGGTTCATGTGGAAGCCACCAGCTAAGCCATTCCAGCTCAGAAATGAGCAAGAGACTGGGAGTTTTCTTGAGGTCAGTCCCAGAAAGAGTAGCCAACTGGGTTAGGTGCAAGATCAGTCATGCCACTGCCTCTGCCTCTTGCTAGCACTGCATAGTGCTAATGAGAAAGAAAGTACAACCCCTTCCTCCTGCTGCTAAGCTTCCTGTGGCATCTGGCTCAGGTGTCCAATTCCCTTTCTTCTATAGCCTGTCGTACTCTCATCTGCTAACTTTGCTGCTGTGAGATGTTAAAATGTGGCCCCTGCATGAGACTGGTGACTAGCCCTAGCTTTGTACCTTCCCATTCCCTCTGGTGATGGGTGTTCAGCTTGTGTCTGATTTCTTGGTAGCCTGCACCCACTGCTGTGCTACAAATATCCTTTTACAGAACTGGATGTGTGGCTCCAGGGGCCCTGGGCTTTGCTCCACTCAGAGCCCTTTGGCTAAAGGGTTGTGGAGCACCTTCTGCAGCACACCTAAAGCTTTCTTGGTCTTCCTTGCCTGTAGCCAGATGGTGCTGCTTTGCATTTCTCTGCTGTCATCTCTCCAAGGATCTATGAGCAAATGGATGCAGCCCTGTCCTACACCCCCATGTTCCTTGGCAGGTGGGACTTGCATCATCCCCTTTTTCCAGCCTGGGGCATAAGTGAGCCTCAAGTTCTGTGTATGAGTCTTCCTAAACCAAAACCTAGCCCTGGTTTGCTCTGTCCTCTGTCAGGCCCTGAGGTCCTGTTTTCTAGCAGTGAAGAGAAACCTGACTGGTGATGTTGACCACATCCTTGGTTCTTGACCCTCTTCTGCCTACTGCTGTTTGGGTTGGCACTGTCACATGGTGGGTTTGACGTGCCCTGTGCCCAGGCATGAGGGTAGTTAGGGACACATTGGGCTTCTCTAGGGAGTCCCAAGTGTAGGTCTGTGTCTTGTTACTGCTTGGGGCTGTTTGGGTCATGCTTGCACAGCCATGCTTCTCTTAAGTGTAATATGAAAGGGTGCAGCTGGTACTAACAGAGGGGATGGTGATTCCTACTGCTGACATCTGGCAGCAGCAGTAAAAGCTTTCCCAAATGATCCAAGTCATTAGAACCAGCCAAGGCTCGCACTGTTCTCTCTGTGTCACCAAGCTGGTGGCACTGCAAAGCCCTGGCAGGCTCATGATGCTTCTCTGCTTCCCCATCCTGTCATACTTCTCCACCCAAGAGGGGAAGTAGTGGCCTGTGGTGGAAAGAGACACAGGCCACTTTCCTCCAGCCCCAGTCATTACCCAATCCAGGAAAAGCCACCGCTGCCAGCAACGGCGACTGGTGGCTCCTGTCTTCCCCATGCAGGGTCATTGTAGACTTGAAGTGCAGTGCTGGGTGCTTGTGAGCTCCCCACAACTCTGAAATCCACACCAGGGCAGAGGCTGTTGGGATCTGAGACAGCGGGGATGCTCCAGGTCTGCCCTGCACTAACCTGTGCTGCTCTCCCCTCTTCCCTTGTGTCCCTGCAAGCTCCCTTGCACATGCACAACCCCCAGTGAGCTGCTCACAACAGCCTTTGTGAGCTGATTTTAAATCTCGGGATCCCCCTAGAGCAGCTGATCTTTTACTGTTTCAGCCACTTTTCCAAACAAAGGTCTCGTGTCTCAAACCTGTTTTCTTCCACCAGTGCTTAGAGATGCTTCCTGCTGGAGCAGACAGTGATAGGGTTTGTTTCCAGCATAGTGTGCTGCTCCCTCTCACCACCTTCTTCAATCTCTCCCTTCCAGGAAGCGCCATCTCTCACCTCAGTCCAAGAGCTCCAGCAAAGTCACAAGCGTACCAGGCAAAGCATCAGAGCCAGGCAACATGGGTGCCAATGCAGGCAAATCCAGCACCCTGTCCCGACGAGAGGAGCTCCTGAAGCAGCTCAAGGCAGTGGAAGATGCCATCGCTCGCAAGCGGGCCAAAATCCCGGGGAAAGTATAGCGGGAAGTGCCCCTGAGTGACTGTTCATTTTTTTTAAAAAGAGTGTCAAAGCAGCCACTTTGGGATTTTGCAGTTCTGTCTTGTTTTGGCTGCAATTCTTTAAAAACAAACAAACAACCAAACCCACACAAAAAACACCACAAACACAAAAAACAGATTGAAGTTTGGTCAGCTGAGATACCTGCAATGACTCACTCCATGAGATGTTCCATGTAAATTATGCACAGAGGACTTCAGCCCCCTCCCCCTTTCTCTCTGCCCTCTCTCCTCTTTGCTAGCCTTGTGTTGTATTCTCCTAGTTAGCCCTGCTGTATCAAGTGTCTTCAGCAACGCGGTTCTATACACTCTGTAATGAGAGAGCCAAAAACTGCTGTGAACTGCTGGCAACATCACCTTCTCCCCCCCAGGAACAAATATACATATATATATATATGCACACACACGCATTCTTTACTGAAGTCTCATTGGGAAAATGGCCAATCTTATTTTTGGCCTATGCTTATTTTAAGCAGCAGAATGTCTTAGTTGATTCAAGAGGAGCCCTGAGGATGCTGGGGGCATGTCTGTCTAACAAGGGACCCTCCCTTTCCTCTTGGTTCCCCCCACACACATACATCTTTTCTTTTTCTTTTTCTTTTTTTTTTTTTTTCTTTGAGGGATCTCCCTGAAATAAAGTATTTTGACAACCACTTCTTCCTTTCTCTATGTTCTGGGTTCAGCAGTAGCAGTCATTTTTCTCCTTCTCAGTAGCTGATGCAGTGCTGTGGTTTTGACTTTCAGCCTGGGAACAACACTGATAACACCAGTGGTTTTAGTTGTTGCTAAGTAATGTTCACTCTGACCAAGGACTTTCTGAGTCTCATGCTCTGCCAGGGAGGAGGGGAAGCCGGGAGGAAGCAGACAGGACATCTGACCCAAACTAGCCAAAGGGGTATTCCATACCACAGCATGTCATGCCCAGTATATAAATTGGGGGCAGTTACCAGGAAGGGCTAGGTCACTGCTTTGGTCAGGCTGGGTATCAGTCAGGGGGTGGTGAGCAGTTGTATTCTCTTCCCTTGTTATTTCCCTTATCATTATTATTATTGGTGGTAGGAGCAGTGGTTTTGTGTTATACCTTAGTTACTGGACTGTTCTTATCTCAACCCTTGGGAGTTAAATTCTTTCGATTCTCCCTCTTATCCCTCCAGGAGCAGGGGGAGGAAGAAGGGGAGAGGGGAAGTGAGCAAGTGGCTGCATGATTCTGGGTTGCCAACTGGGCTTAAACCATGACAGTTCTTTGTGGCGCCCAATGTGGGGCTGGAAGGGTTGAGATAACAACAGATCTGACCGGAGTGTGTCTAATCCTATTTGTGATAAGCATTCATTGTTTTGGATTAATAGTCACTCATCACAATGCTGATTTATTGATCCTCAGAGTTGTTACTGTTGATCTTGGAGTTTCAGCATGTTGTACCTTACTTACAGCTGGTATTTGCTGTTTTAGTGTTTATGGGCTGGGGGCTGGGCTAAGGTTCTTGTTTCACTGTACTTTATGGTAATGACTTGTAATACAATAGACTCATTGATCATGAAACTGGGCTAGAATGAGTTCTCAGCATGGCCATTACCTCTATACTTTGGGAGGCATGTAATGGAATTTTTTAACAATTACACATCTTTCTTTTTCCTTTCCTCGGGTGGTCAACCTATGAAGGAGACATTCCCTCACACCCTCTGCTCCCCCACCAGGCTATTTGCAGTGGGAGTATATTCTGGAAGAGTTAAAGATCCTGAATATCCTTTCAATGCCCTTGAAAGCACCCTGCTCTTCTTGCTGGGAACCAGCTTGTTGCTGCATATGCTCTCTATGTTTTGCCTATGGTATGACCACCCTGAGAACACTCGATCTTGTCTGATCATGGAAGCTAAGCAGGATCTGGCTTGGGTCTTGTCTAGGGTTAAATGACGATGTAGGAAGACCACCAACAGATTTTCCTCGAGGATGGACAGTCATGAATGTCAGGGTGTGTGGGGTCATATGGGCAAGTATCTAGTCCAGTGGGCCCCTCCAGTGCTTTGGAAGCATCAGAGACGGAAGGCCATGAGGGCAGAGATGCAACATATAGATGAGCTCATGATCAAGGGGTGGATTTAACAATGGACACTATTGCCCAGGTCATTCACAAATGTGAAATATGTGCTGCAAGTAAACAAGCCAAGTGCTTAAAGCCTCTTTGGTACGGAGGACGGTGGCTGAAGTATGAATATCGGGAGGCCTGTGTCCTGGATTTAGCAGCGGCAGTCATTTTTTCTCCTTGGTAGCTGGTGCAGTGCTGTGTTTTGGCTTTCGGGCTGGGAACAAAGCTGATAAAAATGATGTTTTGGTTTGGCCAGGGACTTTGTGAGCCTCATGCTCTGCCAGGGAGGAGGGGAAGCCAGGAGGAGGCGGAGACAGGACACCTGACCCAAACTGACCAAGGAGGTATTCCATACCACAGCACGTCATGCCCAGGGGGGAACTGGGTGTGGCCGGAAGGATGGGGGGTCTGCCGGGTTGGAATCGTGGTTCGGCGCGTGGTATTGTGCTCCTTTCCCTTGCTATTTTCTCTTATCATTGTTGTCGTTGGTGGTAGCGGTGGTGATTCGTATTGTACATTAGCTGCTAGACTGTTCTTATCTCAGCCCGTGGGAGTTGCATTCTTTCGATTCTCCTCCCCATCCCTCTGGGAGCGGGGAAGGGGGGGCAGCCCCTGGGGAAGGGGGGGGGGACTAACGTGGGCCTCGATTGCTTCCAGCCTGGCACCACTCACTGGGAGTAAGTGCACAAGTTGTCTGGCTGGGGTTAAACCACGACAGTTATTTTTGGCGCCCAACGTGGGGCACGAAGGGGTTGAGATAACAACAGATCTGACCGGATTAATAGTCACTCGTCACAATGCTGATTTATTGGCTCTCAAGGTTGTTCCTCTTGATCTCACAGCTTCAGAATGTTGTAACTTACTTAGATCTGGTATTTGCTGTATTAGTGTTTTTCAAGTGTGGGGCTTGGGCTAAAGTTCTTGTCTCATTGTACTTTATGGTAATGACTTGTAACACAATGGAATTATTGATTATGAAACTTATCTGGCTTATGTTCCCAGCCCGCTCCCAGAGGGATGGGGAGGAGAATCGAAAGAATGCAACTCCCACGGGCTGAGATAAGAACAGTCTAGCAACTAATGTACAATACAAATCACCACTGCTACCACCAACGACAACAATGATAAGAGAAAATAGCAAGGGAAAGGAGCACAATACCACGCACCGAGAAACGAGTCCGACCCGGGCGACCCCCCACCCCCGTCCTTCCGGCCACTCCCAGTTCTCCCGGGGCATGATGTGCTGTGGTATGGAATACCTCCTTGGTCAGTTTGGGTCAGGTGTTCTGTCTCTGCCTTCTCCCGGCTTCCCCTCCTCCCTGGCAGAGCATGAGGCTCACAAAGTCCTTGGCCAAACCAAAACATCATTTTCATCAGCTTTGTTCCCAGCCCGAAAGCCAAAACACAGCACTGCGCCAGCTACCAAGAAGGAGAAAAAATGACTGCCGCTGCTAAACCCAGGACAGCCTGGCAGATTGATTATATCACACTCCCACCAACCCGCCAAGGCAAGCACCATGTGGAAGCAACTACTAGATGGCCAGAAACATACGCTGTGCCCCACGCCACTGCCCGGAACACTATCCTGGGCCTTGAGAAACAGATTTTGTGGTGACACAAAAAATCTCTTTGTGTGTCTGTGGATGTGTGTATATATATATATAAGACAAGAGTGATAGTATACTGAAAAATGTGGGATCTGAGCATGACATAAATGGTATGGAATAAGGGGTGGATGCTGTCCTGGGTTCAGCAGTAGCAGTTATTTTTCTCCTTCTCAGTAGCTGATGCAGTGCTGTGATTTTGACTTTCAGCCTGGGAACAACACTGATAACACCAGTGGTTTTAGTTGTTGCTAAGTAATGTTTACTCTGACCAGGGACTTTCTGAGTCTTATGCTCTGCCAGGGAGGAGTGGAAGATGGGAGGAAGCAGAGACAGGACACCTGACCCAAATTAGCCAAAGGGGTATTCCATACCACAGCATGTCATGCCCAGTATATAAATTGGGGGCAGTTACCAGGAAGGGCTAGGTCACTGCTCAGGTCGGGCTGGGTATTGGTCAGCGGGTGGTGAGCGTCTGTATTCTCTTCCCTTGTTATTTCTCTTATTATTATTGGTGGTAGGAGCAGCGTTTTTATGTTATACCTTAGTTACTGGACTGTTCTTACCTCAACCTATGGGAGTTACATTCTTTCCTTTCTCCTCCCCATCCCTCTGGGAGTGGGGGAAGGAAGTGGGGGGAAGTGAGTGAGCGGCTGCATGGTTCTGGGTTGCTGGCTGGGCTTAAACCGTGACACTCTTCTCTGCATCCCCTGTCCTCCCTCTCCCTTTTGTTGGAGGGCCTCTCCGCCCCCCCAGGTTCAAGGTGTGTAGTTTATTTGTCATGCTCTTCTGATGTTGCATCAACTCTGCTGCCACCATGAGCAGCCCCATGAAGGTGGAATTGCTGCCACATCGCTTGGGGGGGGAGCCCTGTGTCCCCTTGCTGCAGGTGCCTTGTGCACCTGAGTCCTCCCAGCCTGCAGCTCTGCCTTTGCACCCAGTATCCCACTGTATTAGATGTTAGCGAGGGGCTTTGTGGGCTCAGCTTCACCTGGTGTAATCTGGGGGTGCCTCTGGGTTTATCCAGCCCTTTAGGGGTCCCTACTTCTGTGCTGTTGTAAGAGGCTCTGTGTGCCTTGTGCCTGCTGATTCGGAGAAAACTCCAGGAACAAACTTGCCAACAAAGTTTTCAAGCTGACAAGCAGGTATTCTTTATTGCGGCGCCGGGAGACACGGGGGATAAATCCTCCTAACGTGTGTCTCCGTACTGCTATACAAGCCACCCTTATATAGTCCCTGGGCATACATACATATTCATGAGGCTACGTATGGATTACATCATTTTCCAGAGAGTTCCCCGCATGGGTACAGAATTGTGGTGGTGGTCTCTGAGGGTCGGTTACTTCTTCCAACAATCTTCATCACTTCTGGCAGCCTTTGAAGCACGCGCAGTAGATGCTCATACCAGTTTAATTGGTTCGTTAGCACCAGAGACATAATAATTCTCCTATCCTCCTACTTATCAGTTAGTTTAACTGTAGCCCATCCTGGACACCTGCCATTCCCAGATACTCCTTATCCCTGTGTCCTGTTCTTCTAGACTGTTTTTCTTAAAACTAGGCCAACTATAACGATTTATCTTGTGAGAATTCTCAGTATGTTCTCTAGTTGTACTCTGTTTTTTTCCTCTATGTATCCTGCACCTCAGTAATTTTCCATTGCTACTGTTACAAAGCCATCAAACTTAACATTACTTAAAACTTCTTATAAAAGTTTCTATATCCCATTTTGTGATTTTGTGCCCCTTTGTCTCAAATTCCCCCCTTTTTCTGTCCTTTTGCAAATTCTTTTGCAACATTTTATATATTACCATTACCACCAAAAGTCTTTTTGAAATAATATCCCGTTTCTACCTGGTGCTTAGTTTCATTCCGTTTCCATTCTTCGTAATTTATCATAGACCGTTTACAACACCAGAGGGAACATTGTATCATGCCACAAGTAATCAATATTAAAATAATTAACACCAATATTCCTGCAACCAGTTGCCTCAACCAGGAGAGATTGGGTAACCATGAAGTTAACTTTTTCCATGTTTCTTCAAAACCCCAGGAGGTGTCATCCATGGCCATTTCATGAAATATCTTAGTTTGTTTCCAAACTTCCTCCAGATCTCTTTCAATTCTGCCACTTTGGTCTATATAGGAACAACAGCTTTCATTGATTATGGAACAAACCCCTCCTTGTGATGCCAATAATATGTCTAGAGCCATTCGGTTTTGTAATACTACTTTAGACAGGCTGGTTATCTCTTGTTGCTCTGCCTGGATTATATAATATTTTTGCTTCCCATTTCCTCTATAGTTGCTGAGATATTTACAATTGCCTTCTCTAATTCACTTACTCCCAAAGATGGAATTAGCCCTCTTACAAAACTATGAAATGCGGTGTGCCGTTCAATAATAGGATTAAACCCCCGTTTAATCCGTTTAGCAAAACTTCTAACCCAGGTCCCAGAAGGGTACTTGTCAATAATAGTAAAATTGGGTATTACGGCACCTAAGGTGCATGCCCCCTTCCAGTTGGGGGGTAGAGTCTTATAAGCATTTTTTCCACATAGCCAATACCATCCTTTCCCTTTTGGAACGGGCCACCATTGAACTACGATACCATCTATAGTAATAGCATGATTGCAATTTGAATGGTGACCTACATCTGTGGCATTTAAACAAGCAAAATTTCTTACCCTGGTTTCTGGTGTAATACATCTTTGTGCGCAGGTATAATATTTGTTATCTACATTAGGATTAACTATTCCAAATTTTAAACTTTCCTTTGAATACAGATTACTAGTGTTCACCCATAAATTTATCCATGAGACAGTGTTAGGAATTGGAACTCCAATTAATGGGAGATTCAGACTTTCTCCTGATTTAGGCAACTGTGCACACACCCAACAGTCACTACGATTAAAAACATTAGTAACATTCTGCACTAATTTCAGGTATAAGTTCTGGTCCCAAGCTTGTGCGCCAGTTATCATATGAGTCCAAATTATGACCGACGCAATTTCATACGTAAGGGTCCTGAAGGTTCGATCCGCCATGTCTTCTCTGGCTCTGGTGCTTTCTTAATTCTTGAATAATGTATCCAAGCAGGTTGTTCCTTTATCTTCACTGCTGTAAAGGTGGTCAATAATATCTGGTACGGTCCGCTCCACTTCTCCTGTAGAGGATCTCCTGAAAAATTCTTAACATAAACCCAGTCTCCAGATCTGAAAGGGTGAATTGGATAATCCAAACCTCTGGCTCTTGTCCCTACTATTCTCTTATTTATCTCCTCCAACTGTTTTCCCAGATTGATCAGAAACTGTCGGAGATAGCCTTCTCCTACTTCCTGAAGACTCTCTCCTTTAAACTGGGACTGATATGGTCTTCCATACAAAATCTCAAATGGGCTAAACTCTTCTTTTGACCGGGGTCTAGTTCGAATTCTTAATAGAGCCAGTGGCAATGCCTGGTACCAATATAAATTCGTTTCCTGACATATTTTACTAATTTGTTGTTTAATCAGATGGTTCATCTTTTCTACTTGCCCACTGGCCTGAGGCCTATATGGAACATGTAGTTGCCAATCAATTTCTAATTTTTTGCTAATTTCTTGTAACAATTTGGCACTAAAGTGTGAACCCCGGTCGGAAGAAATTGCCGCTGGTACTCCAAAACGAGGTATTATTTCATTTAATAATATTTTAATCACCTGTCTTGCATTATTTATCCTACAAGGGAATGCTTCTGGCCAGCCTGAAAAAGTATCTGTTAACACCAACAAATATCGATAGCCCCCTTTTCTTGGTAACTCAGAAAAGTCTATTTGCCACTGTTGTCCTGGATAACTTCCTCTCCCAGTTGTCCCAATTTGATTTCTGTTTTCAGTTTTAGGATTATTCTTAAGACATAGCTGACATTGTTTTGTCACTAATTGAACCGTGGTGTATAGATTCCTTCCTACAATTTGTTTGTCTAAATATTTATATAAAGAATTGCTACCCCAATGAGTTTTATTATGTTCTTCCTGAACTAACTTCCAGAGCTGGTAATAGGGAATTACAATTCGACCATCAGGTATTTGAGCCCAACCCTCTTTATTTTCCTGTCCCTCTAGATCCTCAATCAATTTTCTATCCTCTTTTGAGTACCTAGGTTTAGATTTTTCAATTGTTAGTTTGCCATCAGGGATTAAGGACATGATTTGAGATTGTTCAGCTGCTCGTTTGGCTTCAAAATCAGCCAAATTATTTCCAGTTTCCTGATCAGAGTCACCTTGTTGATGTCCTTTACAGTACATAATAGCTACTTCTTCAGGTAGCTGAACAGCTTTCAGTAACTGTAAAATTTCTGTAGCATGTTTAATCTGTTTCCCTTGTGTATTCAAAAGTCCTCGTTCTTTCCAGATAGCACCATGTGCATGCACCACACCAAATGCATATTTAGAATCAGTCCAGATATTTATCCTTTTACCTTTAGCCAATTCCAGGGCTCTTGTTAATGCTATTATTTCTGCCTTCTGTGCAGAGGTGTTTGCAGGTAAAGGTTTAGCTTCTATTACCTGTGAAGTGGTGGTGACAGCATATCCTGCCTTTCGTTTGCCATTTTTCATAAAGCTGCTACCATCAGTAAACCAAGAATCAGCATCTTCCAGAGGGTTTTCTTTCAAGTCTGGTCGGCTCGAATATACAGTCTCTATGGTGGTCAAGCAGTCGTGGGTTAGTGGTTCTGTCAACTGTTCCTGCAAAAAGGATGCTGGATTCACAACATTAGTGACCACAATTTCTATATCATCCTGTTCTACAAGGGTGGCCTGGTATTTTAAGAAACGTGAAGGAGATAACCAGTGGGCTCCTTTCTGCTCCAGGACTGCCGATACTACATGGGACACTAGTACAGTAATCTTTTGTCCCAAAGTGAATTTGCGGGCCTCTTCAATATTCATGATGACTGCTGCCACAGCCCTTAGGCATCCGGGCCATCCTTTGCTCGCTTCATCCAGCTGTTTTGAAAAATACGCCACTGCCCTTCTGTATGGTCCTAGTTTCTGAGCAAGGACCCCCAATGCTATTCCTTGTTTTTCATAGGAACATAGCCAAAATGGTTTAGTCACATCCGGAAGTCCCAGAGCTGGAGCTCTCATTAATTCTATCTTTAAATTTCTAAAAGCCTCCTCTGCTTTATCAGTCCAGTCCAAAGAAGGAGGGTTTCCCTTCAACAGTTCATAGAGTGGTCTTACCAGAACACCATAATCATGGATCCAAAGTCTGCACCATCCTGTCATTCCCAGGAATGTCCGGAGCTCCTTGATGGTTGACGGTCGTGGAGTCTGGCAAATGGCTTCTTTCCTGGCAGTTCCAAGTTCTCTCTGTCCTCCTGTTATTTCATATCCTAGGTAGGAAACTCGGGTTTGGATTAGTTGGGCTTTTGGTCTGGATACCCGATAACCATTCAGTCCCAGAAAATTTAATAATTCAACTGTCCACTGGATGCATTCTTCCTTTGTTTCTGTAGCAATTAACAGGTCATCCACATATTGTAACAGAGTCCCCTTCTGAGTAGGTGGCTTCCATGATTCTAATTCTCGTGCTAGCTGATTTCCAAAAATCGTTGGACTGTTTTTAAACCCCTGAGGTAATACTGTCCAAGTTAATTGAGTTTTTCTTCCTGTGTCAGGATTCTCCCATTCGAAAGCAAATAAATTTTGGCTTTCTTTGGCTAATGGTAAGCAAAAGAAAGCGTCCTTTAAATCCAGGACGGCAAACCATTTCTGATTTAATTTTAGTTTGGTCAATAACGTATATGGATTAGCCACCACAGGGTGGATGTCCTCCACTATTTTATTTATTGCCCTCAAATCTTGAACTAGCCTATAGCTTTTCCCATCTGCTTTCTTTACTGGTAAGATAGGAGTATTATACTCCGATTCACATTCCACTAATAACCCATATCTTAAAAATTTATCAATTATTTCTTTAATTCCCCTTCTATCTTGTACTCTTAGAGGATACTGTTTTATTCGAACTGGGCAGGCCCCCCTTTTTATTTCAATTTTAATAGGCAAAGCATTCTTTGCCTTACCTGGAATTTCTGATGCCCAAACTCCTGGATATACCTGATTGAGGATTTCTTCTACTTCGGGTGAACTGGATTTCTCGATTTCCTGTTGAATTAATGACACACTCATAGCTTCAATTAATTGGTCCTCTTTTACTTTTAGTTCTATTTCACCTCTTTTAAAGGTTATAATTGCCTCCAAATGTTCTAATAAATCTCTTCCCAATAATGATTTGGGTGAATTTGGCATATATAGAAATTTATGTACCCCAATTTGTTTTCCTATCTTGTATTTTAAAGGTTTTAGAAAGAATGCTTTTTCCTGACGGCCAGTAGCTCCCACAACCATTACAGACTCTTTCCCTTTTAATGTCAAATCTTGGTTCAAAACAGAATAAGTTGCCCCAGTATCTATAAGAAATTCCACTTCTTTCTCTGTGGCCCCTAGCCTAATTTTAACCAGTGGATCCGCTAGGGTAGATTCCCCAGGTCCCCGTCAATCTAATTCCAATTCGGTGGTCAATTGAGTCTGTTTTCCCTGCGGACATTCCCATTTCCAGTGTCCAAACCCTCTGCAGTTTGCACATTGATTCTGACTGAGGGGAGTTCTTTTATAACCCCCCTCTCTGCCTCGGCCACGACCTCTGCCTCTCATTCCCATTCCTCGGCCACGACCTCTCATTCCACTATATCCCTCATTCACTTGCCCCAGTGCTGCAATCGTAGCTGTTGTTACGACCTTTCCTAATTTCTTATCTTTAACTTGTTCTCTATTCCTGTATACTTTCCAAGCCACTTCCAGCAACTTTTCCATATCCTTTATTTCAGTCACAGATAACTTTTGAAGCTTTCGCCTGATATCCTCCGATGACTGCCCCACAAAGGAATTTGCAAGCTGTAATTTTCCTTCCTCTGAGGAAGGATCCAGTGTGGTGCATTTTCGCATAGCTCCTCTGAGCTTATCCAGAAACTCTGTCGGCGACTCCTTCGGCCCCTGTCTTATTTCAAACAGCACCGACCAATTTACCGCTTTAGGTACAGCATTTTCAAGCCCATATTTAATCCAATTCTGATATCTTTTCAAAGATGCATAATCTTCATCATCATCATAGTCCCAATTTGGAGCTGAGAGGGGAATATGATCTTCAACCCTCCCCTCTATCGCCCCTGCAGTAATCTGAGCATTTACCTGCGTACAAGCAGTTTTTATAACCAGTTGTTTTTCTGTCTCTGTTAATGCATCCAGGATTACATCTATATCTTTCCAGTCAGGATCCTGGCTTTTTACCAGTATCTCAAATTTCTTTGCTACCCCTATAGGGTCATTTCGATACTCTTTTGCAATTTGCTTCCAATTATCCAAATCCCCTAGAGAAAAATTCACTTTTATTTTGGTACGCCCCCCCGGTCCCATTGCTTCCCTCAGAGGAGCTTGCAGAACAGTCCTAGCTTTACTACGAACCCGGGAAGCAACAGGAGAGGAGGAAATTTGCTCTACACTTTGTTCTGGTTTTACGCTTTGTTCTTGTTTTACACTTTGTTTTGGTTTTACACTTTGTTCTTGTTTTACACTTTGTTCTTGTTTTACACTTTGTTCCTGTTCCTCATCTGAATCAGAGGACTCCTCCTCAATCCGAGGTGGTCTCTGCTCCGGTACTTTTGGGGAAACATAATCCTCTATTCTATCCTCAACCCTGTTATCCTCAGTTCGCCTCTTAAGTTTCAAACAAATTTCCCCAATATCACAACCAGAACAACATCTTTCCAATCTGTTCCCTGCTTGCTTCCTTTCTCTTTCTAATGCTAAAACTAAAGGATCTGAAGGTGCTATATTAATTCCACATTCTTTCTGCCATTCCGGGTGATTTCGCAACGTGAAAAACATATCTGCATATATTACTTCATCCCATTTTCCCTGCCGCCTCAAAAACAACATTAATTGTAACAATGTATTATAGTTCAGAGTTCCATTTTTAGGCCATTTTTCCTGATCTTCCAAAATATACAAAGGCCACCACTGGTTACAGTATTTTATCAATGCTTTCTTATTTGCTGAGCCCCCAGGAGACCCTCCCAGTTCTTTCCAATGTGCCAAAATGCACCCTAAAGGACTCTTTTTCATAATCTCCTCACTCTGCTGATTTCCCATTATTAATCTCTCACTCACACACACAACCCCACAGACACACTCACACAGTTACAACAATTGAAACAGATACAGAGACTAAAATTCTATCAAACAGGCCACAATTAATAATACAGTTCACCGATACTAAAAACCACAAGACCAATATCAGCACTATAACAGGCCACAAACCAAACCAAATACCAAACACCTTTTAACCTTTTCTGCAAGACACCCCCTGTGTCTTGCAGGACCCAAACCACAGAAGCCCCCTGCTTCCTTTGGGTATATTCCAGTAAAATCCAAAACCTTTTCTGCAAGACACCCCCTGTGTCTTGCAGGACCCAAACCACAGAAGCCCCCTGCTTCTTGTGGGTGTATACCGAACGGACGCTAGCAGCCGGGTATACGCCTTTACCTACGAGATTTCTTATCTCGATTTACGGAAGGCTTCCAAACCATGCGTACGCTTACCAAACCAATTTACCAAACCAAACCAAACCGAGGTGCCCCTTGCACCTTACAGACTATATAAAAGAAAAGAATACCTTTTTAGGAGATGGTCCTTGTCTGCTCCCGCAGCGATCCGAATGAGCCGAGGGGTCCCTCCGGGAAAAATTCCCGAGGGCCCTAGGGAGCCCTCTCCTCAGCGGGTCCTGCAGCCGAGCAGAGAGGGTCCCACCAGAGTCGCCAAATTGATTCGGAGAAAACTCCAGGAACAAACTTGCCAACAAAGTTTTCAAGCTGACAAGCAGGTATTCTTTATTGCGGCGCCGGGAGACACGGGGGATAAATCCTCCTAACGTGTGTCTCCGTACTGCTATACAAGCCACCCTTATATAGTCACTGGGCATACATACATATTCATGAGGCTACGTATGGATTACATCATTTTCCAGAGAGTTCCCCGCATGCGTACAGAATTGTGGTGGTGGTCTCTGAGGGTCGTTTACTTCTTCCAACAATCTTCATCACTTCTGGCAGCCTTTGAAGCACGCGCAGTAGATGCTCATACCAGTTTAATTGGTTCGTTAGCACCAGAGACATAATAATCCTCCTATCCTCCTACTTATCAGTTAGTTTAACTGTAGCCCATCCTGGACACCTGCCATTCCCAGATACTCCTTATCCCTGTGTCCTGTTCTTCTAGACTGTTTTTCTTAAAACTAGGCCAACTATAACGATTTATCTTGTGAGAATTCTTAGTATGTTCTCTAGTTGTACTCTGTTTTTTTTCTCTATGTATCCTGCACCTCAGTAATTTTCCATTGCTACTGTTACAAAGCCATCAAACTTAACATTACTTAAAACTTCTTATAAAAGTTTCTATATCCCATTTTGTGATTTTGTGCCCCTTTGTCTCACTGCTTGCTTGGGAAGTGTGGCCCCCTAAAAAGTCACTGACAAAATGGGTACAAAGCCTGTAATTTTGGTAAAAAAGCAGAGTGTGGCTATGCATGGTCCTGCAAAGCTTTTCCATGTGCTTCCCAGTGATGTTCTTCCTGCTATACTGGGAGTGCTGTGCTGCTATGTGGATAAAGCCTGAGCCCTGACCCCAAATCCTTTCCCTGGTGAGCCCAAGCCCAGCTCTGCAGCAGGAGGGTGCTCATGGAATGATGCAGGGGAAAAAACAACCCTCTCTTCATCCCTGAAACAGCTCCTCTGTTCCCACCGCATCCTCTCTGCTCAGCACCATCATCCTGGCATTGAGCACTAACATCCCTCAGTGCTGGACCAGGCAGCATCAGAGGGGGTAGCCACTGCCCTTTCCAAGGTTGCCCAATTTGGGATTTCTACTCCAAGAACCTGATAGTAATATCACTGTCAGGCTTACAAAATGGGGCCATGGCCTAGGGCACAGGGATCCTGTCCCCATGGGTCACTGGAGGGTTGGGGGGCTGGCGGGTGGGTACCCAGGGCATCCTGTGCCTGCCAAAGTGGGCACAGGATACCCTGGGTACCTATCCACCAGCCTCTCTGTGACCTGGACCATACATTCCCACATTGTTCCATGCCCATCATTAGGGCATCAGGGTAGCCAAACTAGTCAGCACCCCCTTCCCTACATGTCTGTTCATGTCTTGTCACGACCTCCCCCTCCCCCCCCATCCATCCACCCACCCAATTTTAGGGATGTCAGGACTCGATTTCCAGGCTGGAACACACAGAGGTGAGAAGAAAATATGATTGCCCCCAGGGAGGAGGAAGGACCCCAGAGTTGGGGTTTCCAGGTGTGTGTACATCACCTGCCTCCTGAGCCCTCTATAATGGCAGCAGTGGTGGAGATGCTGCCACTTGGCTTGCATCCCCAGAGCAGCAGTTTGGTAGGGACCAACTCCAGCACCCATCACCCTGCTCCTGCGCCCTCCTGATGATGACACCAGGCCTGGGGGGGCCGGGAGGTGGGGGGGGGGAGCTGGGGCCTAGGAGTGTCTAGACACATGTGCATTGCAGGGGGTGAGCACACATGGGTGTGTTAAGGGCTCCCCAGCTGATGGGGGGGATGTTGCATGTGTCAATACATGCGTGCAGTGATATGTGTGTGCCTGTACATGTCAGGCTGGCTGGTGGATATGTGCATGTTGCTGGGTTTGCACGTGTGTGTTGGTATGTAGGGAGTATAGTGCTCTATACATGTAAGGGCTGGCCAGCACGGGGTGTGCATAGCTCCATGCACTTATACTGATGATAAATACATGTGGTTCTGACTGGAGTGTGTGTCTATGTGCACTTAGAAGGGTAGTTCAGTTGTATGCAGGTGTGCTGGTAACGTGTGTTTGCACATATGCATACATTACAAATATGCATATGTGCTGTTACCACTGAGTGGGTATGTAGATGCAAACAGACTGAGACCACTCTGTGTGCACACATCTGTGTGTGCATGGAAGGGTATTGAGGGGCATGTATGTGTATATGTGTGTTTGTATGTATGCACGTGTGCATGAATGCATGCATGCTAGTACTGATATAACAACTTACACACATGTTCTGGTATCTTCATGTCTTTGTGTGCATGTGTGCTGATACTGTATGTGTAACTACATATGCTGGCACTCTGTGTATATACAGGTATTCTGTCTGTGTGTACATAATAAACATATATGTGTGTGTATATGTACATATACACACATATATAGGGCTGGAGGACCTCTGCTATGGAGACAAGCTGGGCTTGTTCAGCCTGGAGAAGAGAAGGCTCTGGGGAGACCTTAGAGCAGCTTCCAGTGCTTAAAGGGGCCAACAAGAAAGCTGGAGAGGGGCTTTTGACAAGGGCCTGTAGGGACAGGACAAGGGGGGATGGCTTTAACCTGCCAGAGGGGAGATTGAGATGAGCTCTTAGGCAGAATTCTTCCCTGTGAGGCGCTGGCACAGGTTGCCCAGAGAAACTGTAGATGCCCCATCCCTGGCAGTGTTCAAGGCGTGTTCAGTGTTCACCTCTCCATGGTGAAGCCCTTTTTCCACTTGCTCCTGGGGTACTCAAGCACACAGACCAAGACGCCTGCCACACTGGGAAGGGGTCAAGGAAAGGGATGCTTGGGGCCAGGATGACTCCTTATGCATACTACCACCCCCCCCACGAGGGTCATTGGGGGGGATGGGGGCCATGTGGGGTGACAAGGGTGATGCAGGGAGACAGAATCAGCCCCAGCAGGAACATCTGAGGGACAGGATCAGTCCTAGCAGGGACAGTGGGGGGAAAAGAGAACAGAAGCAGCTCCACAATGGACATGGGGAAGACAGGGGCCATGTAAGATGACAGGGGCTGTTCAGGGGGGACAGGATCAGCCTCAGCATGGCCAGGCACAACCATGAGGATGAACCATCCCTGTCTTCTGCCCCCCATCCCACCCCCCATGGAGCCTAGACACCCCACAACTACACTGCAGCAAAAACTTTTCATTTCCTTACAAAAAAAGTAAAAACCAGCCCCAGGTCCCATCCTGCCCAGGGGCTGGGGACAGCTTCGTACCAGGGTGGCACCAGCAGACCTCCCCTGGCACATCACAGTTGTCCCCAGTGGTGTCACCAGGCTCAGGCGAAGCAGTGAGGCAACCCATCTGCTCCCAGGAGGTGCTGGCTGGGGTCATCCATGAGCTGGGGACCAGGAGCGGGCTGTGGGGCAAGAGATAGGTTAGGGGTAGTGGGGGATGGATCTTGGCACCAGGGAGCCCTCCTGCCTGTAGGGACCTCCTGTTGGGGCTGTGAGGCAGCTCTAGGCCCCACAGAACCCAAAAGACCACCCTATGGCTCACACCAACAGGAATGTGTCCAAGGATAGGATCCCGCACACCTCTGGGGATGGGGTCTCATGTACACCCTTGGGGACAGGGACAGAGTCCTGCACACAACCCTGAGGATGGGGAGAGGGATGGGAATGGGGTCCTGTGCACCCCTGGGGATAGGGATGGAGTCTCATGCACAACCCTGGGGATAGGGACAAGCTCTCACACACATCCCTAGGGATGGGAATGAGGTCCTGTGCACCCCTGGGAATGGGGTCTTAAAGACACCCCTGGGGCTGGGGATGGAGACAGGGTCTCACATACGATCCCAGAGATGGGGACAGGATCCTATACACCCCTAGGGACAGGGATGGGGTCTCATGCACAACCCTGGGAATGGGAACAGGGTCCTGCACATCCCACCTTGGGATGTGGAAAGGGATTGGGTCCCACACATAACCCTGGTGATGGGTAGACGGGTTCCCCTGCCTCACGTTCCCCCCACCCCAGCACTGTACCTTGGTGTGCAGGATGTACCGGACAGCCCCCAACACTGGCTCAGCCACCACAGCCACAAGCAGCTCCTCCGGCAGTGAGGCCGAGCTGACAGGGAGCCCCCACACAAACCTCCAGCACAGCCAAGCATTCAGCCCCTGATGTAATCCCCACCATCCTGCTCCCTCCCAGTAAGTGATGGGACTGCTCTTACTGGTCCTCATTTGTGGCAGGGGGGAAGCTGCATCTCACCACCTCCACAAACTCGGCCATGGTGTCAGCCAGCATGAAGATGATAGCACTGAGGCCTGCATTGAAGGTGTGGGCTACCTACAGCAGAATGAGGGGGGATATGGAGTGAGGAACCACAGCAACCCGAGAGCACCATGAGGACAGTGTGGGTACCTTGGTGCATCTGTGGTGGACACTGAATCAGTGTGCCAGGGCAATGATGTGCTGTGAGAGGTCATTGAGGTAGAAGACTGGGGGGGAAGGTGTTGAGGCAGGTGACATGAAACTGGTTGCTGTCCTGGGTGGTGAGCTGCCCAAAGCCCTTGAAATTCCACTCACAGATGTGCTGCATCATCAGGGCCAGGCATTCCGGCACCACCACCTCTGTTCAGTGCTGCCACAACTAGGGTCACGGTCACCCCAGTTCAGTGACACCCACAGCACTACCACCCTTTGGGCTTCACTCAAACAGTGATGCAATCCACCCTCCCTCAATGTCCTCCAAAATGGAGAAATACTCCGTCTAAGGGAAACAGGACCACAAACCCTGCCTTCAGGCAGCTGCTCTGGGCAGGATCAGGCCCATTGCCTCATACCTTCAGCAAGGGGCTGGAGGCCTACCTGGTCTGCATCCCCACCATGCTGTTCACCTGATTCTTCTCCCCAATGACCAGGGGGAGTACAGATGATGGGACATGATCCCCCTGAGCCCCCAGCCCCAGCAAGGAGCGCCCCCTGATCCTGGAATCTGCACTCACATGGTGTTGGGGTGCTCTATCACCTTCCCCAAACCCCACCCAGACAGGGGGTGGTAGGTACAGCCATGAACCCCCTCCCAGTTCCTCACCACCAGGACAAGGACTCTGAGCTTCAGCCAGCATGTCTCAGGAGGCACTTTCTGGGCCCTGCTATCTGGCTGCTCACCCCACTGCAACTGCACAAAGCCCCCCAACATGCTGCAGCAGGCACTGCCTGAGCCATGCTGCACCACCTCTGATAGCTCACCCTCCACACCGTACAGCTACACCAGCATCAACACTGCAGGGAGGGAACAGGGGTCAGGAGTGGGGGGACAGCCCTACCACCCCCTCCTGGTGCCCCCCATGTTCCCACTCACCCACCCAGGCAGGTGTAGCCAGCGGCAGAGAAGGCCAAGACAGCAGCTGTGGGGAAGTTGTTCTTGGTGGCAGTGTGGATTTTGTGAGAGGCTGAGCGGGGCTGTTTCCTTGGTGCCGCTGCCCTGGTGCTTTCAGGCTAGGTGCTGCACTGAGAGGGGACAGGAGGAAGGCATAAGGGTTGGAATGGGAGACAGCCCTCCCCGGCCCCGGGAGTGCCTAGGGTGGGGGGACACTCACCCTCCCACAGGCAGGGAGCACCAGCTGGGGGGCAGAGGGGGTGCAGAGGGGCCTGACTCTGGCCCCAACCCCATCCCAACCTGGTCCTGGTGCAGCATGACACTCAGGGAGGAGTTGATGGGCAGGATCAGGTCATTGTCCTGCTTGCTCCCTGCAAGAGAGAACACGACATAGCATAGCTTAGCATGGAACAGCTTGGTATGGCACCACATCACTTGGCATGGAATGACACAGCTTGGCATGGCACAGGGTGGCACAGCACAGCTTGGCACAGGTTGGTGTGGCATTGCTGGGTGCAAGACAAGTTAGTGTGGCACCACATCACTTGGCTTGGCATGGCATGGCACAGCTCAACATATCACAGCTTGTCATAGGTTGGCTTGGCACACTACAGCATTACATGGCACGGCTTGGCACAGCATAGTACAGATTGGCACGGCATGGCACAGCTTGGCATGGCCCATCACGGCATCTCCACTCTCTCCCAACCCCAGCAGGTCCCAAACCTGTTCTCGGGGCTGGCCTTCCCAGCACCCGGCGGTCGCCACCTGTCCCCACGCTGTGCCCGGACACTCCCCAGCACCGAAGGAGGGAGCCCAGCCCCAGTAACAGCAGCACTCAAAGTACTCGATGACGGCGACGTTGACTGGCACCGTGCACGTAACTGAAACTGATGTGGCCTATTGTGTACAGGGGGGTTGTACAAGGGGGTTAGACAAAATGTACAGAGGGGGGTTGTACAAGGGGGTACTGCTTAAGTTATAGCTGGCTTGACAAGCTTAGCAGATGCCTTATCAGGCAGTACCAGGACAAAACGTCCTAATGAGGAGAATAGAGAGGGGGTGTACAAGGGGATACTGTCTAAGTTATAGCTTGTTTGACAAGCTCAGCAGATGCTTTATCAGGCAGTACCAAGATAGAACTTCCTAATGAAGAGAATAGCTCATTAAACCAGTTGGACATAGACCAGACCCATCCAGCTCCTAAAGAGCATGCGTGAGGACCAGAGGTAAAAAGTTCAAGCCTGAGTGGGCTTGCCTCAGTGGGACAGTGCTCCAGAATTGATGAAGACTGGGAGGCCTCCTGTAATCCTAGGGTGAAATCGGTGTGCTCAGCTCGCTCCCTGAAATGTCTGTACACCAATGCGCGCAGCATGGGAAATAAGCAGGAGGAGCTAGAAACCTGTGTTAAGTCAGGAGATTATGACCTGGTGGCAATTACAGAGACGTGGTGGGACAGCTCACATGACTGGAATATAGTCATGGAGGGCTATGTCCTTTTCAGGAAAGACAGGCCAGCCAGGCGGGGTGGTGGGGTTGCTCTTTATGTGCGAGAGCAGCTACAGTGCCTTGAGTTCTGTCCAGGGACAGATGACGAGCGAGTTGAGAGTTTGTGGGTGAGAATTAAGAGGCAGGCTGGCAGGGGTGATACTGTTGTGGGGGTCTGTTACAGGCCACCAGAAAAGGGTGAGGAAGTTGACGAGGCCTTCTACAGGCAGCTGAGAGCGGCCTCACAGTCACAGGCCGTGGTCGTCGTGGGGGATTTTAACTTCCCTGATGTTTGCTGGAAGGACTACTCAGCAACCCAGCCGCAGTCCAGGAGGTTCCTCCAGTGTATGGATGATAACTTCCTCATGCAAATGGTGGACGAGCCAACCAGGAGAGGTGCGCTGCTGGATCTCATCCTCACTAACAAGGAGGGTCTGGTTGAAGGAGTGAAGGTTGAGGGCTGCCTTGGTTGCAGCGACCACGAGATGGTGGAATTCAGGATCTTGTGTGGTAGGGTCAGTAGAATAGCAAGTAGAATCGCAACCCTGGACTTTAGCAGGGCAAACTTTGGCCTCTTCAAGCAATTGCTAGGGGAAATCCCATGGGCTAGGCTGCTTGAAGGTAAAGGGGCCCAAGATAGTTGGTTGACGTTCAAGGACTGCTTTTTCCGAGCTCAAGATCAGAGCATCCCGACACGTAGGAAGTCAAGGAAGAGGGTCAGGAGACCTGCGTGGCTAAATAGGGAATTGCTGGGTATGCTCAAGTGGAAGAGGAGAGTTTACAGGTCATGGAAGGAGGGGCTGGCCACTTGGGAGGAATATAAGGCTGCTGCTAGAGGATGTAGGAAAGCTGCTAGGATGACTAAGGCCTCCTTGGAATTAAAGCTGGCAAGAGGGGTCAAGGACAGCAGAAAGAGCTTTTTCAAATACATGGCAGATAAAACTAACACCAGAGGCAATGTAGGCCCGCTGATGAACGGGACAGGTGCCCTGGTGACAGAAGATACAGAGATGGCAGAGTTACTGAATGCCTTCTTTGTCTCTGTCTACTCTGCCGGAGGCAGTCCTGAAGAGCCCTGTACCGCTGAGACCTCAGATGAAGATAGGTCAACGGAGCGGTCTGCCTTAGTCGATGAGGAATGGGTTAAAGACCAGTTGAGCAATCTGGACATCCATAAATCCATGGGTCCCGATTGGATGCACCCGCGGGTGCTGAGGGAACTGGCGGAGGTCATTGCTAGACCGCTCTCCATCATCTTTACCAAGTCTTGGGAAACGGGAGAGGTGCCTGAGGACTGGAGGAAAGCAAATGTCACTCCCGTCTTCAAAAAGGGCAAGAAGGAGGACCCGGGTAACTATAGACCGGTTAGCCTCACCTCCGTACCTGGAAAGTGATGGAACACCTTATCCTTGGTGACATCTTAAGGCATATCAAGGATAAGAGGGTTATGAGGGGCAGTCAACATGGCTTCACCAAGGGGAAGTCATGCTTGACCAATCTCGTAGCCTTTTATGAGGAAATAACACGGTGGATGGATGATGGCCGAGCGGTGGATGTGGTCTACCTTGACTTCAGCAAAGCGTTTGACACGGTCTCCCACGGCATCCTTGCGGCTAAATTGAGGAAGTGTGGTCTGGATGATTGGGTAGTGAGGTGGACTGTGAACTGGCTGAAGGAGAGAAGCCAGAGAGTTGTAGTCTATGGGGCGGAGTCTAGTTGGAGGCCTGTATCTAGTGGAGTGCCTTAAGGGTCGGTACTGGGACAAGTATTATTTAATATATTCATCAATGATTTAGATGAGGGAATTGAGTGTACTATCAGCAAGTTTGCTGATGACACTAAGCTGGGAGGAGTGGCCGACACGCCAGAAGGCTGTGCTGCCATCCAGCGAGACCTGGACAGGCTGGAGAGTTGGGCGGGGAATAACTTGATGAAATATAACAAGGGAAAGTGTAGAGTCCTGCATCTGGGCAGGAACAACCCCAGGTTCCAGTATAGGTTGGGGAACGACCTGTTAGAGAGCAGTGTAGGGGAGAGGGACCTGGGGGTCCTGGTGGATGACAGGGTGACCATGAGCCGACACTGTGCCCTTGTGGCCAAGAAGGCCAATGGCATCCTGGGGTGTATTAGAAGGGGGGTGGTTAGTAGGTCGAGAGAGGTTCTCCTTCCCCTCTACTCAGCCCTGGTGAGACCTCATCTGGAATATTGTGTCCAGTTCTGGCCCCTCAGTTTAAGAAGGACAGGGACCTGCTGGAGAGAGTCCAGCGCAGGGCAACTAAGATGATTAAGGGAGTGGAGCATCTCCCTTATGAGGAAAGACTGAGGGAGCTGGGTCTCTATAGTTTGGAGAAGAGGAGATTGAGGGGTGACCTTATTAGTGTATATAAATATATAAAGGGGGAGTGTCAGGAGGATGGAGCCAGGCTCTTCTCAGTGGCAAACAATGATAGGACAAGGGGAAATGGGTACAAACTGGAACACAAGAGGTTCCACTTAAACTTGAGAAGAAACTTCTTCTCAGTGAGGGTGACGGAACACTGGAACAGGCTGCGCAGGGAGGTTGTGGAGTCTCCTTCTCTGGAGACATTCAAAACCCGCCTGGACACGTTCCTGTGTAACCTTATTTAGGTGTTCCTGCTCCTGCAGGGGGATTGTACTAGATGATCTTTTGAGGTCCCTTCCAATCTCTAACATACTGTGATACTGTGAGGAAGACTCGTTTACTTCATCTTGAAGACCCCTACCCACAAGAGGAAGACTACTTACTTCATCTGAAGATCCCTGCCCAAGACCACCAGGAGGCACTGCGCATGCGTGGAGAGCCTTTTAGCTCATTATAATACAAAGCGGGGATAGAATATGAATATGTATAGGCGTATTGTGCGACCTAATACATATGTATGACTTTACAGGATAAATGTAAAAGGAAAACGGCACTGAGGCACGCATGCCTTTTGGAGGACCAATCCCCCGTGCGTCTTCAGCTGAATAAAGCATACCTACTTTACAACTTTAACCAAGTTGTGGAGTCTATTCCGCTATCAGTAACCACAGCGAACACTCACTCCTCCCATCACACTGCCTCCACCGCTCCGGGCACTGTGCAGGAAGACTCAATCCCCACGCACGTCACCATGGCCTGTGGCAGATTCCCACCTCCTCGCACCCGACTCCTGGCCGCCATTGGCAGTGATCGGACCACGGGGAAACCACACCCCTCTCCGCCCCCTGCCGGCGGGGGAGCCATCGTCGAGTCGGGAAAGAGCTGCGCATGCGCAGTGTTCCCAGCACCGCCCCAGTGCTTCTAAGCTTCCCAACCCCCCAGTGCTCCTAATGTTACCGCAGGTCTCTCTATGCCCTCGTTATCCCCAGTACCCCCAATGCCCCGGTTGTCCCAGCACTGCCCCAGTGTCTCCAGTGCTCCCACTACTCCCAAACCCCCCAACCCCCAGTGACTCCAGTGTTCCCAGTGCTCCCAACCTCCCCCACCCCCAGTGTCCAGTGTTCCTGCAGTGCTCCCTGATATAAGGAAAGCAAGTGCCTGGGAAACATTGGGTTAAAATACTTTTAGCTTAACTTAGGTCTAAGACAGAGAACAATGTTTGTGTTGTGAGTCTGTGGTGTGATAACAGAATTTAGTGGCCCCACTAAACATGAGTGAATTATTTCTTACCATCCTTCTAAATATCAGTTTGGAGACAGTGCCTCCCAAACATCTGCTAGCTTCGGATACTCCTTGTCATCCTGTGTTGCTTGCAATAAATTTTGTAAGAAGGTCATACTGTTCTAAAACTTTGTCAACTATCAGAAAATTATAGATATGGCTGGTTTCAGCTAGTTTTGTGATTACTGGGGCATCCAACTGTGCCGAAGGTGAAAAGTACACCCTGAGGAAGACTACTTACTTCATCTTGAAGACCCCTGCCCACAACCACCGGAGGACAGTGCACAAGCACCAAAAGGAAGAGACTTATGATAATGAGTTCCTAGAACTAATCATAATAGCCCCGCTGGAATCTAATGAATATGCATGTTTGTGTGTAATAAATAACTGCTTGCTTAACTCCTCGGTGTGCAACATAGGAGTGATCCCCCTTGCACATGGCAACGTAATAAACATACCTGCTTTATAACTCTCCTTGAATTGTAGAGCCTGATTCCATGGGTCATTCCCCATGCTGTCAGTATCTCCAGTACCCCCAAAGCACCAGTTATCCCAGTGGTGGGATAACTGCCCCAGTGTCTACAGCGGCTCCCAAAACTCCTGTACCACCTCCCATCCCAGTGTTCCCTATATCTCCATGTCATGGTTTAAGCGCAGCCAGCAACCCAGAACCACTCAGCAGCTCACTCACTCCCCCTGCTTCCTTCCCCCTGCTCCCTTCCCCCTGCTCCCAGAGGGATGAGGATGAGAATCAAAAGAATGCAACTCCCATAGCTTGAGATAAGAACAGTCCAGTAACTAAGGTATAACACAAAACCACTACTACTACCACCAATAATAACAATGATAAGGGAAATAACAAGGGAAGAGAATACAACTGCTCACCACCCGCCGACAGACACCCAGCCCGACCCGAGCAGTGATCCTTCCGGGTAACTGCCCCCAGTTTATATAATGGGCATGACATGCTGTGGTATGGAATACCTTTGGCTAGTTTGGGTCAGGTGTCCTTTCTCTGCTCCCTCCCAACTTCCCCTCCTCCCTGACAGAGCATGAGACTCAGAAAGTCCTTGGTCAGAGTAAACATTACTGAGCAGCAACTAAAAACATTGGTGTTATCAGTGTTGTTCCCAGGCTGAAAGTTGAAAACACAGCACTGCACCAGCTACTGAGAAAGAGAAAAATGACTGCTACTGCTGAACCAAGCACGGTATCCACCCCTTATTCCATATCATTCACGTCATGATCAGATCCCACATTTTCAATAAACCATCACTCTTGTCTCATATATATATGTATATACACATCCACAGAGAGATAGAGAGCATTCCTTAGTGTATGGACCAATCCCTATAAAGCTGCTGAGTCCATCCAGTCCCTGATGTGGGGCTCTATCTCTTGTGACAGTCTTTCAGATCAGGAGAGTCTGTGTGCAGTGTTGAATTGTTGCCTGCTGATTATACCACAGAACTCGTCTGGTTTCATCAAGGTTCATTCTTTGTTGGGATGATAGTCGGAGGTAAGTCAGGGTCGGTCGCTGGTGACCTGAAGACATCTATTTGGTGGTCTATAAAAGTACTACATAGCAGGCAACAGCATACAACCGAGTTCATTGGCTGTTTTCCTCTAAAATCAAATCCCCTTGAGGTATATATCAGACTTCCCCATATTCCCGCATTACCCACCAAGTATGTCTGGGTCCCTGAGCAAAAGCGATCCCACAAGTGGGTTTGCCTTTACCTGAAGCAGGAATAACCCAGACTGTCTTCCCCAGCAAATTCTTTATGTGCACCACAGGAACTTTATCCCCCTCTGCAGTACGTAGAAGTTCAGATTGGGCTGGGTCAGCCCTGTTGGCACATCCTCTGGTGTTGACCAACCAGGTGGCTTCTGGTAAATGTGTATCCCAATGTTTGAAAGTCCCACCACCCATTGCTCTCAGTGTAGTTTTTAACAGCCCATTGTACTGTTTGATTTTCCCAGAGGCTGGTGCATGGTAGGGGATGTGATATACCCACTCAATGCCATGATCTTCTGCCCAAGTTTGTTCTGGAAATGAGTTCCACAGTCTGACTCAATTCTGTCCGAGTGCCGTGTCACCACAAAATCGGTTTCTCAAGGCCCAGGACAGTGTTCTGGGCAGTGGTGTAGGGCACAGCATATGTTTCCAGCCATCCAGTGGTTGCCTGAAGGGTCATGGGCACACCATGCCAAAAATAATTCACCCTTATGTTGCCAATCTAAGTCCATCTGAGCCACTTCAATTTTAGCAACTTTAACCACCTGTTGGTGGTTCTGAAGTTCCTCAGTGGCCCGACTCTTGGGTACATGAGCATCTACAAGGCGTACCTTCACCATCAGGTTCTCACCCAGGCAGTGATATCTTGCCATAGTGCAGCAGCCCTGATGGGTTTACCTCTGCGTTTCCAGTTGCTCTGCTTCCATTACTGCAAACACCCCCACAGGGCATTTGCCACCATCCATGAGTCAGTATAGAGATAAAGTACTGGCCACTTTTCTCGTTCAGCAATGTCGAGGGCCAGCTCAATGGCTTTCACCTCAGCCAACTGACTCAATGCACCCTCTCCTTCAGCAGTTTCTGCAACTTGTCATAGGGGACTCCATACAGCTGCCTTCCATCTCAGACGCTTTCCCACAATATGGCAGGACCCATCAGTAAACAAGGAATATTGGTTTTCACTTTCTGACAGTTTATTCGATGGTGTGGCCTCTTCAGCACACATCAACTCCTCCTCTAGTGACATTCCAAAATCATTGCCCTCTGGCCAGTCCATGATGACTTCGAGAAATCCTGTAATTAGAGCAGCCCACTTACTCCATGTAGCATAGGTTGCATGACATGTAGAGCAGACCTTGCTTTTGAACATCCAGCCCATCACAGGCAACCAGGGTGCCAGGAGGAGCTGCGCTTCAGTGGCAATCACTTCTGAAGCAGCTCAAACCCCTTCATAGGCTGCCAGTATCTCTTTCTCAGTTGGGGTATAGCTGGCCTCAGATCCTCTGTATCCCCGACTCCAAAAGAGTACCTTTTTTACATCTGGCCCGGTCCAGAATGGTCCAAGGACTACTGCATGAACTATCTCGTGTTTAATTTGCTGAAAGGCTTGTTGTTGCTCAGGGCCCCATTAGAAATCATTCTTCTTCTGGGTCACATGATAGAAAGGGCTTACAATCAAAGTGTAATTTGGGATGTGCATTCTCCAGAACCCCACAACACCCAAGTAAGCTTGTGATTCTTTCTTATTAGTTGGAGGAGACATTGCTGTTATCTTGTTGATCACATCTGTGCGGGTCTGTCTACGTCCATCTTGCCATTTTATTCCCCAAAATTGAATCTCCTTTGCAGGTCCCTTAACCTTACTCTGTTTTATGACAAACCCGGCTTTCAGCAGGATTTGGATTATTTTCCTCCCTTTCTCAAAAACTACTTCTGCTGTATCATCCCACACGATAATGTCATCAATGTATTGCAGGTGTTCTGGAGCTTGCCCCTGTTCCAGTACAGGCTGGATCAGTCCATGGCAAATGGTAGGGCTGTGTTTCCAGCCCTGGGGCAGTAGGTTCCAACTGAATTAGACACCCCTCAATGTAAAAGCAAACTGTGGCCTGAACTCTGCTGCCAAAGGAATTGAGAAAAATGCATTGGCAATATCAGTCGTGGCATACCACTTGTCTGCCTTTGACTCCAGTTCATACTGAAGTTCTAGTATGCCTGGTACAGAAGCACTCAAGGGTGGTGTGACTTCATTCATGCCATGATAGTCTACTGTTAGTCTTCGCTCTCCGTTAGACTTTTGCACTGGCCATATGGGGCAGTTAAAAGGTGAGCGGGTCCTACTGGTCACTCCTTGTCTCTCCAGTTTACGGATCAGCTTATGGGTGGGAATCAGGGAGTCTCAGTTGGTGTGATATTGCTGCCGGTGCACTGTTGTGGTCACAATTGGCACTTGTTCTTCGACCTTCAGCAACCCCACAACAGAAGAAACCTCTGAGAGACCAGGCAAGGTGGACAGCTGCTCAATTTCTTCTGTCTACAAAGCATCAGTACCAAAAGCCTGTTGGTACCCTTTTGTGTCTTTGAAGTACCCTCTCCTGAGGTAGTCTATGCCAAGAATGCATGGAGCCTCTGGATCAGTCACAATGGGGTGCTTTTGCCACTTCCTTCCAGTGAGGCTGATTTCAGCCTCCAGTACAGTCAACTCTTGGGATCCTCCTGTCACTCCACAAGTAGAAAAGGGTTCCACCCCTTGACAGCTTGATGGCATCAGGGTACACTGTGCACCGGTATCTACTACAGCTTTATACTTCTGTGGGATTGATGTGTCAGGCTATCTGATCCACACAGTCCAGTAAATCCAATTGTCCACTACCTCCACCTGGCTGGAGGCAGGGCCTCTCTAATAGCTATCACAGTGGTCACTTATGTCCTGTTGACAGGGATTAGTCTTTATCACAGGAGCTGGAGTAAAATCAGCCCTTTCAGTCCATCTGGGAACCTGCTCTCCAGAGACTGAAGCCACAGCTTTCATGGGATGGTCAGCCTTGACCTTTGTGCTCCTCTTCAATTCATGCACCTGCTCCTCCAGAGCTGAGGTACGTTTTCCATCCCACTTCCTCATATCTTCTCTGTGATTCCGCAGGTAAAACCATATGGTGGCCCATGGCGTATGCCTTCTATATCTTCTGTCTCGATCAGTAGGATGCCTTTTGTTAATAGCTGAGAGGTGTGTTGGTACATGGGGGGGCGGGGCTGGATAGATCAGATAGATCGTCTCCCAATTGTTTGAACTCCTGGGACAGCTTTTCCACAGCTGAAATGATGAAAGGGGTGAGACTGTCTTCAAACTCTTGGAGTTTGTGAATCATTTCAACCACTGTTGGTGGTACTATGTCATTCCAGGTTACTGTTGCCAATGAATGGGCATATGATGATGGTGCATTCCGTGTTAATTTTCGCCACATGGGTCATGTACATTCAACTTCATCTGGATCTATGCGTCCTTTCCTGGTATCCGGCCTGTGATAGATCATCTCTACATTGGCTGATTACCTCAGAGACTGGATGCCTTTCTCTAGAGTAGTCCACTTGGCCAAACGACTCATAACATTGTCCTTGTATGGAAACCTTTCTTTCACAGCTGCCAATAGCCACCTCCAAAGACTGGATGACTGTTTCTCTTTTGCAATTGCTTTGTCAGTTCCTCCTTCCCTAGCAAGTGATCCCAGCTGCTTGTCTTCCCTACCTTCTAGCTCGTGACTGTTGGCCCCATTGTCCCAGCATCGGAGCAACCATGTGAGGATGTGCTCCCCTGGTTGACGGGTAAAATCTTTTCGCCTACTCCACAGCTTGGTTGAAGTCCAGGGTCAAGAAGTCACCTCTTCTTCTTCCTCTGATTCATGTGATAATGATTCCTGATCAGATGCTGTACTGCGTAGTAAGTGCATTGTTTCTTCATCTTGCTTCTTCATTTTTCTTACCTCTTTTTTGCTTTTCCCCTTGTGTACAGGGGAACTGACATGGGCACAAATTGGTCCTCTGGTTTAGCTGCAGTGATTATCACTGTGGTTGGAGTGGCTGCAGTATCTGTTGTCGGGGTTTGGGTAGCTGCTGTACTTGTCACTAGGGTTGGTGTAGCTGCTGTATTTGGAGTTAGAGTAGCTGCACTGTAGGTTGGTTTTCTGTCAGATTCAGAGACATTTTTTTCCCTTTGAAGGTGCTGGGCGATGTTGAACAGGGCATTGTAAGCATTGGCCAAGCCCCAGCATGTTGTCTTGATTTGTCGCTCTCTGGTATGACCTGGATGACAACACACCTCAATTAAGTATTTTGCTAATTTTTCTGGATTTTGCACTTGTTCAGTGGTGAAGTTCCAAAGCACAGGAGGGGCCCACTGGCCTATATACTTGCCCATGCTATCCCACACACCCTGCCACTCATGGCTGTCCAGCCTCGGGGAAAATCTCTTGGTGGTCCTCCTATATCATTGTCTAACCCTAGACAAGACCCAAACCCAACCCTGTTTAACTTTCAAGATCAGACTAAATGGTCGTGGGTAAAACACACTCTGTATGGGTGCCAACATGGTGATCCCCATCACAATCAGCAGGCAGATCTCAAGGATACTCAAAGGCCATTCAAAACCTTCAGAACTCTCAAATGACACTGTAAATAGTCTGGTGGGGGAGTAGGGAAGGTAAGGGAATGTCTCCTTCACAGGCTGACCACCCGAGGAGGGGAAAAAAGATGTGTAATTGCTAAACACTTGTATTATATACCTCCCAATGTATAGAGGTGGTGATCACACTGGGAACGCAAGCCAGATCAGTTTCATGATCAGTGAGTCTATTGTATTACAAGTCATTACCATAAAGTACAGTGAAACAAGAACCTTAGCCCAAGCCCCCCAGCTGATAAACATTAACACAGAAAATGCTGGCTGTAAGTAAGGTACAACATGCTAAAACTCCAAGATCAAGAGCAACAACTTTGAGAGCCAATAAAACAGCATTGTGATGAGTGACTATTAATCCAAAACAATAAATGCTTATCACAAATAGGATTAGACACACTCCAGTCAGATCTGTCATTATCTCAACCCTTCGGGCCCCACATTGGGCTCCAAAAGAATTGTAGTGGTTTAAGCCCAGCCGGCAAAGCAGAACCACACAGCTACTCGCTCACTCCCCCCCTTTCCTCCCCCCACTCCCGGAGGGATGGGGAGGAGTATAGAAAGAATGTAACTCCCACAGGTTGAGATAAGAACAGTCCAGTAACTAAGGTATAACACAAAACCACTGATGCTACCATCAATAATAATAATGATAAGGGAAATAACAAGGGAAGAGAATACGACCGCTCACCACCTGCCAACCGATATCCAGCCCGACCAAAGCAGTGATCTATCCCTTCCAGGTAACTGCCCCCAGTTTCTGTACTGGGCATGACACACTGTGGTATGGAAGACCTCCTTGGCTAGTTTGGGTCAGGTGTCCTTTCGCTGCTTCCTCCTGGCTTCCCCTCCTCCCTGGCAGAGCATGAGACTCAGAAAGTCCTTGGTCAGAGTAAACATGACTTAGCAATAACGAAAAACATCGGTGTTATCAGGCTGAAAGTCAAAAACATGGCACTGCACCAGCTAGTAAGAAGAAGAAAAATGACTGCTACTGCTGAACCCAGGACACTCCAGCACTCCCCTAGTGCTGCCAGAGCCTTCAGGGCCTCCAGGATCTCAGTGCCTCCAGCACTCTCAGTGCTTTCACAGCACCCAGTGCTCCCAGTATGCCAGTATCCTAGTGTCACTCCCAGTGCCCTCTGTGTCCTTTCAGTGGTCCCAGTTCTTCTCACAGTTCCCAGTATTCCCAGTACTGAGACAATGAAGTACAAAATAAAATATAATCCTTTGTAAATAAGTAAATTCAGTTCTAAATGACGTTAAGTTTGGTGGCTTTTTAACAGTAGCAATGGTAAGTAACTCAGTTAAATGTTTCACAAAACCCAGTCAGAATACAGCCAGAGAACATAATGTGAATACTTTGTAAATTGGTGCTGTTGGCATAGTTTTAGGTCCTTATGACCTTAGTACAAAAATAATTGTAAGAAAAATAGGATAGAAAAACAGGACATGTAGATAGAGTATCTGAAACTAGCAGATGTCCAGGATGGGCTGCAGCTAAGCTAACTGATAAGTAGAAGATGATTGATTATGTCTGCAGTGTTACTGAACCAATTAAGCTGGTGTAAGCATTTATCTACTGCGTGTGCTTCAAAGACTGCCAGAAGTGATGAAGATTGTTGGAGGAAGTAAGCGACCCCCAAAACCACTACCACGTTGTTGTGCGCATGCGGAAACGGGCGTGGAATTATGTAAAACGGTTCTAGGATGCTTAATGAATATGTATGACATTTAATGAATATGTATGTTAAGCACTCTTTCACGGACACTCCCTTGTCGTGGGGAAAGAGCTTGCGTGCCCTTGTGAAGTTGGGAGTTATGCTGGTGGTGGCTTATGCTTCCGGTAGGGTCTCCCATGCCAGTCAGGTCTCAACTGAAGGGTCAGACAAAGTGTGTCCATGGGCAGGATGGGCTCACTAGCCTTTGGGCAACCATCCTAGGAGGAGGACAACTCTAACTTCAAACCCGGGTAGATGGAGCTAGTATAGCCCTGTAAGGCCATCCATCTAAGAGAAGGATACTCTAATCAAACCTATGACCTGAGGACTTTGCTGTCACCGTCCAAGCTCGCTAGGCCCTAGCAGATAAACCTCAGGTGTAAAGGGTGAGGTCAGTTCTGCACACACCGTGCCTCACCTAAAAAAATCCACTGCGCAGGCCCGAAGGGTTTACCCACACTTTCAAAGCCCTGTAGCGACAGGCGAGGGACGAAACAGCAGGTGATAAGGGGCACTGGAAGTTGCAGACCCAACCCTGCATGCAGGCGGTTCAGGACACTGGTTGCTCGAGACTGACCCAGGAGATGACAGTCTTGTTCGGCAGCATCCTGAAAGACCAAGCAGCCTTTTTCAAGGACAGCACTGCTTGCTCCAAATGGACAGAGGCCTAGAAAAGGTGGCCTAACCAAAGCTCATCTCCCCCTCCACCTGGTTGGCTAGCCATGGCCAACGGGCATCTTCTATTGCGGTCAATTAAAGACAAAGAGACAAAGGCATACACCTGCCTCCAAAGGTGTGTCCAGATTGACACTCGCATGTTGGAACATCAGAAGCATGCTTGATAGAGCCAACAGCGTGCGTCCTGAGTGCCGTTCTGCGCTAGTTGGCCACAAATTGTCATGACTTAACATTGATTTTGCTGCTCTCAGTGAAGTTCGCCTTCATGAGGAAGGCAGCCTTAAAGAACATGGTGCCGGCTATACACTCTACTGGTCAGGCAAATCCAAAACTGAAAGTCATCTTTCTGGAGTTGGCTTAATGATTAAAAACCCCATAGCCTCTAAACTTGAAAATTTGCCGATAGGTCATTCCAGTCGGATTATCTCCTTACGTCTTCCACTACACAATAAGCAACATGTTGTTCTTTTCAGCATATATGCTCCAACTCTGCAAGCTGACCCTGCAGAAAAAGAAAAATTCTACTCCGACCTGCGTCACCTCACTCTAAAGGTTCCTATAGAAGATAAGATCATAATCCTTGGTGACTTCAATGCCTGAGTAGGAAAGAACTTTGAAGCCTGGAAAGGAATACTAAGCAATCACGGTGTTGGCAGCTGCAATGATAACGGTCACCTCTTACTAGAGTTCTGTGCAGAGCAACAGCTTACCATCAACCACAGTATTTTCCAGCAGAAGAACAGCTGGAAGACAACCTGGATGCATCCTCGATCTAAACATTGGCACCTTATTGATTATGTCTTAGTGCGCCAGAGAAATATTCATGATGTCTGTCACACCCGAGTGATGCCTAGTGCAGAATGTCAAACAGACCACTGCCTTGTGCGTTGCAAACTTAATTTCCACTTCAAGCCCAAACCTAAGAGGTGTGGCATTCCGAGGAGGAGGTTCAATGTTAATAATCTCCAAATAGCTGCAGTGAGGGACAGCTTTCAGGCTAACCTTCAAACTAGGCTTGATGACCAACTTATAGATTCTTCTCCTGAAGCGCTTTGGCAACATATTAAAAATAGCATCCTGCAGGGCTCCGTAGAATCCATTGGGTTCTCCTCAAAGAAAAACAAAGACTGGTTTGACGATAGCAACCAGGAGGTCCAGGAATTGCTGGCGAAGAAGAGGTCTGCTCATCAAGCACACCTCGCTCAGCCACTCTGCCATGTAAGAAAAGCAGCCTTTCATCTTGTATGTAACAAACTCCAACAGAAACTTCGAGACATCCAGAACAAGTGGTGGCTCAGCCTAACAGAAAAGACTCAATTATGTGCAGATCTGGCTGACCACAGAGGATTCTGTGAGGCTCTGAAGGCAGTGTATGGACCCACATTTCAGGCTCAAAGCCCCTTACTTAGCGCAGATGGCCAAACACTTCTGACAGATAAAATCTCCATCCTGAATCGTTGGTCTGAACATTTTCAAACCCTCTTTAGTGCTAATCGTGTAGTCCAAGGTGAAGGAATCCAGCACATTCTACACCATCCAGTGAAAAATGAATTTGATTTAGTCCCTACGATGGAAGAGACTCTTAAGGTTATACAGCAGGTGAAAACTGGCAAGGCAGCCGGGGTTGACAGAGTCCACCTGAAATCTGGAAGCACAGAGGCTAAGCACTTCATGCTAAATTTCATGAACTAGTTGTACGCTCTTGGGATCAAGGTAAATTACCATCAGATTTTTGTGATGCAATTATCATCACTGTATAAGAAAAAAGGTGTCAAGTCAGACTGCTCAAGCTACCGAGGTATAACTCTGCTCTCCATTGCTGGTAAAATTCTTGCAAGAATACTATTGAACAGATTAGTACCCGCTATCACAGAAGAACTTCTACCTGAAAGTCAGTGTGGTTTCAGAGCTAATAGAGGTACCACAGACATGGTATTTGTTCTCAGACAATTGCAAGAAAAGTGTAGAGAGCAGAATAAGGGGCTCTATGTAACTTTCATTGACCTCACCAAAGCTTTTGACACTGTGAGCAGAAAAGGCCTGTGGCTCATCTTGGAACAATTAGTTTGTACCCCCAAGTTCCTCAAAATGATTATTCTGTTACATGAGGATCAGCAAGGCCAAGTCAGATATGGCGATGCACTCTATGAGCCCTTTCCAATAACCAATGGTGTGAAACAAGGTTGCGTTCTCGCACCAACCTTATTCACAGTCTTCTTCAGCACGATGCTCCAAAGGGCTATGGCAGACCTCGATGAACAAGATGGCATTTATATTCGATATCATACCAATGGTAAGCTATTCAATCTAAGGCGACTGAAGGCCCACACTAAGACCCTAAATCATCTCATCCGTGAACTGCTTTTTGCTGATGATGCCGCCCTTGTTGCCCACACAGAAGCAGCTCTGCAGTATTTAACATCTTGCTTTGCGGAGGCTGCTGAGCTTTTTGGGCTGGAAGTCAGCTTGAAGAAGACAGTAGTCCTCTACCAACCTGCACCACAAGAATATTACCGTTATCCCCACATTACCGTTGGCAAGTCAGAACTTGAGTCAGTTCAGCAGTTCAGCTATCTGGGAAACATTATTTCCTCGGATGCCACAATCGATAAAGAGATAGACAACAGAATAGCAAAGGCATATAGAGCCTTTGGAAAACTCCATAAAAGAGTCTGGTGCGGTAAACACCTGAAGAAAAGTACAAAGACCAGTGTCTATAGAGCCATTGTATTGTCTACTCTTTTACATGGGTCTGAATCATGGGTCATCTACCACCATCACCTGCGACTCCTTGAACGCTTTCATCAGCACTACCTCCGTGTTGGAAAAGAGTGAAATTTTTGAAAATAGTAGAATAGTTATATATGTATAACTGGTAGGAATGATTATGTTTAAGAGGTTTATAAATCAATAGTGTGATTTTGTAGATTAGAAAGAGCTATAATTTTACAGTTCTGTATTCTGGTTAACCTGTAACCAGTGATACAATAATAGTCTTGGTAGCAGGAGGTAACACACCTGTATGGTGAGGGTATAAGTGATAAATTAGGAAAGTATATTGTAAGAATCTATCCAAGTAGAACCTAGGTATACCAAAAGGCATCAAGGGGAAATAGGAGGACAGCTGACCTCCACATAATGGTTGGAAACACGTCCAAAGAGCATAAGGTGAAAGGACTAGCTGCTATGAATACTTCTTACTTCATCCGAGGAAGACTACTTACTTCATCTGAGGATAATTCTCTACTTCATCAGGACGACCACCAGAGGGGGGCTGCGCAAGCGCAGAAGAGGCTGATGTTACAATAGACTGACGTGGCAATCCTTAATGCATATGTATTAGTGAATGATGCAATCTATATCGAATATGTATAAATTGCGAACGCGATGTGACGAGACGGAAGCCAGATTTGGGCGCGTGCCCCTGGTTTCCCAGCGCTGCAATAAAGCACCTCATATAACCATTCCGGTGGTTATGTGTCAGTTCCTACGCTAACATTTTGGCGACCCAGGTGGGACCTCGCGGGCACTGCCGAGGCGGATCGCGTTTCGGTCCTGCTCCAGCCGGCACCGAGAGATTCTCGGGGAGCCATCGACCGCGACCGACCTCCGCTGCTCACGACGGACCTCTGATATGGTAAGGAAAGGTGCTTTTTCTTTTTTTTCTGATTCGGTCACAGTGCCGATTTTTTTAAAGTATGGTTTGGTAATTACGGTATTAAATTTTCGTATGGTATGGTAATTAAGGTACCGAATTTTCGTATGGCTTGGTAATTATGGTACCGAATTTTGGTAAAGTGTAAGGGTACAGACTTCTGATAAGCTTGGCTGTAGGCGAAGCCTGCTTGGTTTGGTGAAACTTTGGCTTCAAAAAGTCTACCAGAGAGATGCGGTGAAAGCTGCATCTGGCCTCGCGAAGTCTGATTTGGTAAAGCCTGCCTGTTAGACGCGGCGAAAGCTGCGCTTGGTTGGGGCTAGGGAGCTCCCGGGGTAAAAGCCTAGGCGCCGTCCGTTAGACAGTAGCGAAAGCTCTGCAGGTTCGGCAGAAGTGGTATTGGTATTGGTATTTGTGCTGCGGGATCAGCATCTGTCTGTCTAAATGTTGTAACTTAGTGGCGAGTGTGTGGTGTGTGTGGTGTAGAGAAAAAAAAAAGAGAAAAAGAGAAAAAAAGAAAAAAGAGAAAAAAAAAGAAAAAGAAAAAGAGGAAAAAGAGGGGAAAAAAAGGAAAAACAAAAGGAAAAAGAAAAAGAAAAAAAAGAAAAAGAGGAAAGAAAAAAAGGAAAAAGAGAAAAAGAAAAAAAAAAAATGCTGTCGGTTCCCAAGTCCTCTCCCTTAGGCTGTATTTTAAGCCATTGGAAGGAGGGTGGATTTGGGCAGAGTATGCTGAAAAGCAAATTAATTAATTATTGTAATGTATGGTGGACACAGTATGAACTGGGGGATCAGGAGAAATGGCCTGAAAAATGGAACTTAACAGTATAATACTATACTGCAGTTGATGTTATAACAGGAAAGAAAATGGGACAAGGTGTTATATATAATTCTTTTCTTTAAGAAATAATGGTGAGTGGCAAAAATCTTGTGAAATAATGGGTGCAAAGGTAAATGTTAATGAACAGTGTAAGGAATGTGTTACTGAGAAAATGTATGAAGTACCTTGTTTTAGACAATAGCTTACAACACCGGAGCGATATTGAAAGTTTGGATTTGGCAGCCGCTCCGTCAGCCCCGCCAGCATTAAATGAAGAAAGGGGGGGGAGAAGATGAGTGATAGTGATCTCGAGAGTCTGGATAGTTGCGAGTGTAAAAGAGATCAGAAAGCAAGCCTCCCTATTACCCCAGTCTTGCATAGAACTCGACAGAGGGGAAATAAAAAGAAAAGTGCAGGCTCAGACGTCCAGAGGAGTGCTTGCGCCTTTAAGACAGAAGGACCGGTGTGCATTAAAGTACCCTTCTCACCTGGAGATTTATTTACCTGAAAACAATCAGCAGCATAATTTGTTGGCAGCAACCCAGGGGAGAGAACAGCATCTCTCTAACCCTAGAGGAAGAGGATTTTGTAATCCAAAAGTGGGAATGAATGTAGACGGGTTAGGATATAATCAATGTGCATACTGCAAACAGGAAGGACACTGGAAAAATGAATGTCCGTTTAGGGGAGGACAATTTATGTCTCCAGGGAATTCTTTTATGGGATCTGATGCAGCTAAGGCGATGGTGTTAGGAGAGTTTGATAACCAAAGCTGACTAGACAGGGTGAGAAGTGAAGAGCCCCTTGTAAAAATACAATTAGGAGAGGAAGAAGTAAAACTTTTAATAGACACAGGGGCTACCTATTCAGTTTTAAATGATTTACATGGAAGATTAGGGGAAAGAACTACAATAATTGTGGGAGCCACAGGGAAGGAAGAAATATGACCATTCTTGCAGCCCCTGGATCTGCGACTTAGAGGAAAAGGAATTAACACACAAATTTCTATATGTACCTGAATGCCCCATTCCCTTTTAGGATGGGACTTATTGGCCAAATTGGATGCAGTGATTATTTTTGAAAATGGTGAATATAGATTAGTATGGGATCTGAGGGTAATAAATGAGAAATCAATTAGAGTTCTTTTGCATTCGGTGTGAAACTATAACCTCGTTGGAACAGTTGTTGTGGATCAAATATTATTGTCATAATAGCTGATGAGAAATATACATCTGACCTGCCAGAGAGGGCAAGACCGGAGGGAATCAGTGCTGCAGCTGGAAGGGTCTGCCAAGGGCTGCAACCCCTGGGGCTGTGACCGCTGAGCACTATGATCCTGACCGGACCTCTTTTGGCGATGGTTCTGTTTGGGCCCATATAGGCAAATGTCGCGGCTGATAAAAGCGACGACTGTAATGAATGCATTACCACAACTAGGCGAAGGGGAGTAACCTCTCAAATATTAGTCTATCACACCATGTATGAATGTAAAGGAACAATAATTGGCAATTGTGTACACAACCAAACTCAATACAGACTTTGCAAAGAAAGAAAAATAAAATGGTTTAAAACAGAACTGGGACACAATCTGGTCAATGAGCATTTTGCAGAAATTTCAATATATCGGAAATACATCTTGGTGCCTTAAATGGACAGGAAAGCAAAACGTAGCAGAGAATATAGACACTGATGATTTGCTATCTATAAATAGAGTTAGTCAGAATGTTATTAAAGACGTTCCTTGATGGAATTGTACTAAAGTTTTAGATTGTGATACGGACCCTGAGGAAATTACAATACCTCCAATTAAAACTGCTTTAATGGCAGGATGTGCATGCTGGGGACTAAAAATTGGAGAAAAAGGAATACAGGTCCCTATTAGCAATGAGGATTGTAAATATTCTACAGTGTGTAGTATAGGACATTTTGTTTGGGCAGCAAGTGATGGAACCTGGACTACTCACCTATCCATAGGAGGCCCAGTCAAAGAAATCACCCTAGGATTACCAACTCTTTGTCCAGTTTGAAAAAGTCACCATTCAAAGACAAGCTAGAAACCCTGCAAATTCGAACTAAAAAAAATAATGATGATGATAATGACACATGGCAGGAGCCCTCCACAGGGGTTAAAATAGGGTGGGTTTTTGAATCTTTATTTGCACAAATAGCTGCATATCGAAATAGAGAAATGATTGACAGGCTAATTGGCCAAACAGAAAGATTAGCCAGGGTGACAAAGAAAGGATTCAGAGATTTAAATTTGCAATTACAAGCAACAACTAAAATGACTTTGCAGAACAGAATGGCATTAGACCTGTTGTTACTTAAGGAACATGGTGTTTGTGGATATTTAAAGGATAGAATAGATCATTATTGTGTTCACATTCCTAATGTAACTGCAAACATAGAATATGACATTTCCCAGTTAACAAAAGTGGAACAAGAAGCAGAAAGAGAGAAAAACTACATTGAACAGAATTGGATTGGAGCACTCTTAGATAGTTTGGGCCTTCACCTCACTGGATGGGTCCGTTCCCTTTTGCAAACAGTAGTTGTAATGATGATTGTGTTCTTAATGCTGTATCTGATACATTTTCGTATTTGAAGAGAAATGGCTCGGAACAATGCATGGACTCATCGAATTATAGGGACAGTAATTAAAGAATATCCAAGGCCCCCCTCTCCTCCCACATATCAGGAAACAGCTACCTAAGGAAATGAAAATACTTGACTTAAGTTGAGTGAAGTATTTTCAAAGGGGGGAAATGTTGGAAAAGAGTGAAATTTTTGAAAGATAGAATAGTTATATATGTATAACTGGTAGGAATGATTATGTTTAAGAGGTTTATAAATCAATAGTGTGATTTTGTAGATTAGAAAGAACTATAATTTTGCAGTCTGGTATCGTGGTTAACCTGTAACCAGTGATACAATAGTAGTCTTGGTAGCAGGAGGTAACACACCTGTATGGTGAAGGGTATAAGTGATAAATTAGGAAAGTATATTGTAAGAATCTATCCAAGTAGAACCTAGGTATACCAAAAGGCAGTCAAGGGGAAATAGGAGGACAGCTGACCTCCACATAATGGTTGGAACACGTCCAAAGAACAGAAGGTGAAAAGGACTAGCTGAGGAAGACTTCTTACTTCATCCGAGGAAGACTACTTACTTCATCTGAGGAAGACTCCTTACTTCATCAGGACGACCACCAGAGGGGGCTGCGCAAGCGCAGAGGAGGCTGATGTTACAATAGACTGACGTGGCAATCCTTAATGCATATGTATTAGTGAATGATGCAATCTATATCGAATATGTATAAATTGCGAACGCGATGTGACGAGATGGAAGCCAGATTTGGGCGCGTGCCCCTGGTTTCCCAGCGCTGCAATAAAGCACCTCATATAACCATTCCGGTGGTTATGTGTCAGTTCCTACGCTAACATCCGTACAATTCTAAACATCTATTGGACTGACTATGTGTCAAATGTCACTGTCCTCGAACAGGCAGGGGTCACCAGCATCGAGGCCACATTGCTGAAATTGCAGCTGCGCTGGGCAGGGCACGTCTCTAGAATGAAGGATCACCGCCTCCCCAAGATCGTGTTTTACGGTGAACTTGCCACTGGTAGCCGCAAGAGAGGTGCCCCAAAGAAGAGATACAAGGACTCCCTGAAACAATACCTTAGCCTTGGCCATATTGACTACCATCAGTGGTCCACCTTGGCCTCCAATCGGGAGACTTGGAGGCACACCATACATAATGCCGCTGACTCCTTTGAGAGCTCACGAAGAACTAGTCTCGAGGAGAAAAGACAATGCAGGAAGAATCGTGTCCCACCTGTTCCACCCAAGGAGACCTTCTGCTGTGCTTTTTGTAGCCGGATTTGCCTATCCCACATTGGCCTTCTTAGTCATCAGCGCGCTTGTAGTAAGCGTGGGTAAATGCCCTTCCCAAATCTTCGTTTGCGAAGTCAAGCCATGATGATGATGATGATGTTAAGCAACAGTATAACCACAGTCTGTTTGAGGTTTGGCTGAGACACGCGAGGAGGAGCTATCCCCCGTGTCTCCCTGCACTGCAATACAGAATACCTGCTTGTCAACTTGCGAGTTCTTGATGAGTTCTACTAATCAGTACTCCCTCAGTGCTCCCAACATCCCTAGTACTCCCCCAGTGCTTCCAGAGCCTTCAGGGCCCCCAGGATCCCAGTGCCTCCAGCACTCCCAGTGTCTCCACAGTCCCCAGTGCTCCTCAGTAAGCTAAAATGCTAAGTTGTAAACTAAAACCGCTCTGTTAATTAAGCTAAGATGTTAGGTTGTAAATTGTGACTGCTCTGTTGAGAGCAAGATAGGCCAGTGTGGCCTCGGGGTATGCATAAAACAAGGGTAGCCTGTGAAGATAAGAAAGGAGTGACCAAGACAGATGGGGCTGGTTCTTCAAGATAAGGAACAAACCAGAACAAACTGACTAAAAACATGGACACACTTGTTAAGTAATTCACAAGAGTCTTTTGCACATGCACAAGCACAGAGGTCAATCAGTGGACACAGTGAGTAAGACTATAGGGACCTCCAGAGACCCCTTGAGACACCCACTCAGCAAGAAAGCTTATGCATAATTAAAAAGAAAATAATACAATTAGTTCCAAGAAATCTAATGTAAAACATTTCCCAGAAAGGTTGTAAACTTGCACACATTTGTTGGATATATATGGACGCTGCTTGTAGACTCCAGGCGCACTCACCTTTGCAAAATGATGCATGTGTGCGCCCAGCGCTGCAATAAAGAATGTGTTTTCTAAAACTCCAAATTGAGTCTTAGAGAGTTTCTCTGACCAACTTTTGCAGTAACAGCGGTATGCCCTGTACCCCAATATCTCAGTGCCCCTCCAGTGCTCCCAGTGTTGTCGGCATCCCTTTAGTGCTCCCATTCCCCTCGCGGTGCTCCCAGTCCTCCTTGCAGTGCTCCCAGTGACCCCAATAGCCCCAGAGCCTCCAGTGCTCCTGGTGGCCCCCCACCCCCAGTACACCAGCAGCTGGGAGCCATCCCCCAGGCAGTCCCATTCCACCCCCATTGGCACCCCCAGCCAGGCCCTGCAGCCTGTGTCATCCACCCCCGGGGCATTTTTATCCTCTGGTCAGTCACTTGCAGTGGAAAATATCCCACAAATCCAGGTGTTAGGGGCACACGTGGCATGTGGGTGACACTGTGGTGCTGGGGGGGGTCACCACTCAGGGGGAGGAGAGGATTAACACCCCTCCAATGCCACTCTCCATAGCAGGGAGCTTTGGGGACCCTCTCAGTGGCAGGGTATGGGATGCCTGCCCCTCCCCTTCTGGTATTTATAAGCATTTTCCATAGGTGGGAGGGGATGGGCCAGCACACAGCTATTTTGGAATGTGGGATTCTTTGCCCCTGCTGCCAGCACAGCTGCAGGACCCAATTTATCTGGACAGAGCTAAATAGCAGCTTCCTTTGGCACCCACCTAAACCATCCTGTTCCCACCTCTATGTCCCGGCACCCAGGGTGACACCAGGGGAACGGGGCTGTCCCCACCACCATGGGGCCATGAGGTCAGTGCTGGGACCCTGCCCTGGGTTCAGCAGTTAAACCACAACAGACTCCCACGGTGGGGATGGTCCCACCACCATCACCAGGAGGCTGGCTATGATATAGGGATGCTCAGGGCCACTTGCAGGGTGTCTTTGTCCCCACTGTCTCTGCCATCCCAGCCCCACTTGGCCATCCCAGCCCTCAGCATGGCACTAGGGCCCCTTTTGGGGGACACAAGGCCGGCCAGGGGCCCTGCTGTGTTGCCGCCATGCTCTGGGCTGGGAGTTGTGGGAATGCAGGAGAAGGAATGAGATGGTCTGCAAAACACATAAAGGGGGTAGCAGCTGGATTCCAGATGGATCCTGCCCCAGGGGTGGTGGGACATGATGCTGGCCGAGCAATAAGGAACACACTTTCTCTGTTCACACACACAATGCTTAGCTCCTCTTTTAATGTGTCCTGTGATGTAAAGGGCAAAAAACCTCCCCAGCACCCAAGAGCAGCAGGGGAACTTACCTGGCAGTGTGTCCCCCAACTTCAGAGACACCACGGAACAACCATGGGGCTTCAGTGACCTGCTGCAGGAGTCCAGGCAGTCCTGTCTGATGCCCTTGTGTCCCTTCTTGCGGTGTCGCACTGGCATGGCACAGCGTGGTGCAGCACAGTAGGGTACAGCATGGGGCAGCTGAGAGTGATGGGGGGCTCAGGCTGTCGTACAGCATCACCCCTTGTCATGCTGGGCCAGCAGTGACATGTGGGAGAAGGTCCTGGCACAGGCACAGCACCAGTACCTCTTGATGTCCAGGTTGGCCTGGAGGTGAGTGTGAAGGTTGGAGTGGTCAGTGAAGGCCCAATTGCAGTGCGGGCAGGCAAAGGGCTTCTCCCCTGCAGAACACAGCGTCAGGGCACCCCCCCTACCCTGGGTTCCTCCTGAACCCCCTTGTGTCCTGTCTCCTTCTGTGCTGCTCTCATCACCTTTGCCCCTGACTCCCAGTGCTTCCCAGGACCCCCCAAAACCCTTTGGTGCCTTCCCAGTGGGAACTGCCCTGGGGTGTCCCACGGGACTTGGGATGCATGCTAGCATCCCAGCCAGCCCCACACTGGGATCCCCAGCTGTATCCACCTGGAGCAAATCCCTCCTGTAGCACAAGCAATGACAAGTCTGGGTAGACAGAGATTTTGCACCCATCATTTCCAAAAGCAGAGGTGCTGGCAGGGCCAGCAGCATCCGGGGGTCCCATACTTACCTGTGTGTGTGCAGATGTGGCCCTGGAGCAGCCAGGGCCAGGAGAAGGATTTGTCGCAGAGGCAGGGCAGGGTGTGGGTGCCAGTGTGCATCTTCAGGGTGCCCAGGCTGCCATACACCTGGGCACAGTGCCAGCAACTGAAGCTTTGCCGTGGGAGCAGGTTGAGGGTATGTGTGTCCTTCAGGGGGGGAGGCCCAGGTTGCAGGTACCCATTGAAGCCTTGGTGTTGGGGGGCAGCAGGATGGGGAAGCAGGTGAGGAGGAGCAAGGGAGTGGTGGTGGCTGGGGGCAAGTAGCCCCCCACAGTCACATAATGAGCCACTGAGCACTGTGGGAGCAGGGAAGGGGGTTAAGAGACAAGGGATGACAGCCAGGCTGCCCACCCAGTCCCTGGAGCACCCCCAGTGGTCAGAGACTCAGCAAGGACTCATCTGCACTAGGTGCCCCCTTTGCTCCCACCCCTGTGCATGACAAAAAGGATGCACCCACCACAACACAGAGCTAAACCGGTCCTTCCCTCTCAAAAAGGGGAATCACAGACATGTCCAGTGCCTGCTGGATCCCAGCTTGAACCTGGGTACCAGTTGACCTGGGGCTGTGTGCACCCTAAAATCTGGGCATCCTCAAGGGCAGCATTGCCAGGGGGCAGGTGCCATGGTGGTGAGCACCCACTGACCTGCTCCAATGCCCCAGCAGCACAAGGACTCCCACAAAGGTGGGCCAGATTTGGGGGTGTTGAAGGGTGGGTCTCACACACCTAGCCCTGGGAAGGCCCCAGGTAACCCCAGTTCTCCCCTCCCACTCTGTCACTAGGAGGCCAGGAGTGGATGAAACTGCCTTTATTGAGAAAAATGGTTTGCTACAACTATGTCATTTATTTGATTCTTCTTCAAGAAGTAGTATGTCTCAGTGGAAGTTCTAGATATGCAAAAAGTCACAGGGAACACACTGACAAGCCACGGTAGGATTCCTGGCATATTCCAGCCAGAGCGGGCAGAGTCAGAGCTGACCCCATGGGAAGTGGGGAGAGGAAGGAGCTGCCCATGCAGTGCAGCGCCTGCTTGTGCCCTCACAGCCTGCACCTTAAAGTGCTTTACAAAAGCAGCTCTTGCTACCCCTGCTATGGTGCTGTAGGGCAGAAAGGAAGAACAGGAGGAAGGAGAGAGGTTAATAGTGCTGTCCAGAGGCAGAGAGTTCCCTGCAAGTGAGAGCTGTGATAAAGGATGCTCCAGGACATGGGTCCCAGCTAGGGATGGGACAAGGAAACCCTCCCGGGTCCCTTTTCGAGATGCCAGTGCTCTCCATCCCACCAGGGCCATTTCCTGGGCCAGGCAGTTGCCAGCAATACTGGTAGAGAAGAACCCATCCTTTCTCACTAGCCTGGCTTGAGGGAGGGGAGCAGAGCAGCCCTTTCACTGCCTTCTGCCAGGGGAGCAGATGGTCTCTGCATTCTCCTCATAGGGCTGCTGGCAGCACGGGGAGCTCACAGACCCCAAACCACCCAGTATTATTTAAATAAAAAGTAAAAAACAGGACAGTATTGCTAGAGCAGAGCTGAAGCCAGGTCTCAGATAAATCACTTCTCTGACCAAGGACATTGCAGAGGGATTGCTCTCCCACGCCTCTTCCCTGTAAAGGAACATGGTGGAGACAGGTCACCAGGATGCTATAGAGCATCTCCTGGATCAACATTTGCCCAAGTGTGCTCTATTCCCAGGGAGAGACCTGGGAAAGGGAGATGCAATACCCTATTTCAAGGGGACAAGACGCTCAGTGTTGGGGACGGGATCCTGCACAGGCAGATGTTCCTCCTGCACACCCATCACCCAGACACAGCCTGGTTGCTCCGCAGTGAGTGCCAGCACACAATTAACCTGCCTGTTTCTTCACAGACCAAAAACCACACTGCTGACAAGGGAAGGGAACAGCCCAGAAATAACTGAAGAGGACATCCAAGTGCTTCCCATGATGCAGAGGGTTGACCAATGTACAGGGGGGTTGTACAAGGGGGTTAGAGGAATTCACTTGCTTAAACAAAGGTATTGTCTGTACCTATCATGCCTATTAAGCAGAACAAAGGCACTAACTATTGATAAGGGAAAGCAGACACCTGATTCTATTGACAAGGAAAAGCAGACACCTGTGATGCAGAGGGTTGACCAATGTACAGGGGGGTTGTACAGGGAGATTGTACAAGGGGGTTGTACCTATGCACAGATTGACTCCACAACTCGTTAAAGTTGTAAAGTAGGTATGTTTTTTATTCAGCACTGAGACGCACGGGGATAATTCCTCAAAGTCATGCGTGCCTCAGTGTTGTTTCCCTCTACATTTATAAGGTTGCACCATACGCCTATACATATTCATATCCTATCCCCTCTTCATATTACAATGAGCTAGAAGGTCCTTTTGGCCTGTGCAGTGCCCCCTCTGGTCATGGGCAGGGGTCTCAGGATGAAGTAAATGAGTCTTCCTCCTGTGGGTAGGGGTCTTCAAGATGAAGTAAATGAGTCTTCCTCTTCTTGAACTCTTCACCTTTTAGTCCTCACATATGGCCTTAGGGTTTGGTTGGTGTCCCAGCCATAAACCATCTGCTTCTCCCGCTTATCAGTTGATTCTGGCATCTGCTTTTCCTTATCAATAGTTGCTTATCAGTAGAATCAGATGTCTGCTTTTCCTTGTCAATAGAACCAGGTGTCTGCTTTTCCTTATCAATAGTTAGTGCCTTTAGTCTGCTTAGTAGGAATGATAGGTACAGACAATACCTTTGTTTAAGCAAGTGAATTCCTCTAACCCCCTTGTACAACCCCCTTGTACAACCCCCCTGTACACTAGTCAACCCTCTGCATCACAGGGAACTCGACCCGCGACCGGGGGCTGTCCCCGGTACCTCTTCGGTATCTTCCCGTGCTGCCTCCAGTACCTCCAGATTACCCCAGGATGCTATCTTCGGTAACCTCCTCGGTATCGTCCCAGTACTCTCCCCACTGCCCTCTGGTGCTTCCTTGGGGTTTTCCTCAGTAACCCCCCGGTGCTGTCTCCAGTGTCCCTCCGGTATCGCCCGTCGCAGCCCCTGATGTTCCCCCTTGTACTTCCCCCCGATACTGTCCCCCGTTGCACCTCCAATACCCCTCCACCGGTGCCTGCCCGGTACTGCCCCACGTACGCCCCTGGTAATATCCCTGGTACCCCTGTAAGATATGGTCTCTAGGTTCAGGCAGGAACCATAGGTAAAGCACTATACGACCCCCATCTGTTGTAAAAGCTCAGGGTAGACACAGCAGTGAAGCAGCTATTTATTAACATTTGCGCAAAACCAGGTGTCCTGGAAAGTAGGCACACACAGCAAAAGCAGAACTTTGATTTACATTTCCTCTCCTGTCCACAGGTTCCTTCCCTTGATACCCCATTGGTACTCCAAGGTTTACAGCCTGTCTGTATAATCTACGTTCTAACTGTCCTGCCTCTGGTTACATCTCCCCTTCCTCGATTTCCAACGCCCCTTCCTCTTGTGAGGTATATAGGAATGATTCGTGTCAGCAACTTAGGAGTCCTTGTCATCATTGTACTTTGGGTGGAATCGAAAATCATGTGTAGAATGTAGATGAATGATCAAATTAAGATAGATGTTCCTGTCAATACAATGATGAAAGAGAAGAAGGAACAAAGGAATAATCCTTCCTAATCAAACGCTTTGTTACTTTAAGGGGTACTTTGTTTAACTACTTGAATGTCTCAAATGCTTTGCTAATTACAGGGGGTGCTTTGTTTAACTGCTTGAATGCCTTAAGGGGGTTAGGTAATCAAGAGATACATCCTGTTACAGGATGAGGTGAAACTTGTGTATTGAATAAGTAACTATATAAGAAATGGAATTTAGGGGACTAAGATGGCGGTTAAGCTTGTGTAGACATCCCCTGTTAATATATTGCCAAGGAATTCAATGACTTTTTAAGAAGTTTCTTCACCCGAAGATAAGACCCCAGCAACAGAAGGAGAGCAATGAAAAGGAACCACGTCGATATTCGGGTGAAGGAGACGACAGGATTGGCTGAAACCCAAGACCGAGGAGTATAAGAGACTGAACCCCAGAAATCTCGGTGTGCTTCTTGGGTGGAGCAGAGACTCCCTGGCGCACCCAGCGCTGCTTGCTTATTGCCTCTCGATATTAATCGATTGTAATAAAAATTAATTAAATCAGATCATGGTCAAGACGGAATTTTTATAACACTCTTATTTATTTATCTCATTTTATGGCTTGATTTCATAACTGTCTGGCAGAGATGTGGTACCCAACTTACTTGTTTAACCAGTCTGAACCTGCTTAGTTTCACAGGTTGCACAGACAGTATTCTTTTTAACCACAGAGTGTGTCTGAGTCATGGTATTTCAAACCCTTTGTTTCATTTCCTTAGTAACTTAGCCCCAGCCCTGAGACAAGGGGGGCACAAAATTTCACAATGAAATATATAAACCTTTAGAATCAGTTTTAAATAATGTTAAATTTGATGGCTTTGTAACAGTAGCAATGGAAAATTACTGAGGTGCATGATACACAGAAAAAAAAATAGAGTACAGATAGAGAACATACTGAGAATTCTTGTACAAGATAAACAGTTGTAGTTGTCCTAGTTTTAGGTCCTATGACCTTAGTACAAAATGAGTGTAAGCAGGGATAAGGAGTATTTGGGAATGGCAGGTGTCCAGGATGGGCTGCAGTTAAACTAACTGATAAGTAGAAGGACAGGATGATTGTTATGTCTCTGGTGTTAACAAACCAATTAAGCTGGTATAAACATCTACTGGGCTTGCTTCAAAGGCTGCCAGAAGTGATGAAGATTGTTGGAAGAAGTAAATGACCCTCAGAAACCACCACCACAATTTTGTACGCATGCGGGAAACTTTTTAGAAAATGATGTAATCCATATGTGGCCTCGTGAATATATATGTATGCCCAGGGACTATATAACGACCTCCCGTGTAGCAATACGAGGACACACCGTAGGAAGAGCTATCCCCTGTGCCTCCCAGCGCCACGAAAAGGAATACTTGCTTGTCAGCTTGAAAACTTTGTTGGTAAGTTTGTTCCTGGAGTTTTCTCTGAATCAATTTGGCAACCCAGGTCAGACCTACTCTACTCGGCTGCAGGACCCACTGAGGACAGGGCTCTCCTAGGGCCCTCAGGAATTTTTCCAGGAGTGAACCCTCAATTCATTCGGATCACTTCAGGAGCAGACAAGGACCATCTTCATAAAAGGTCTTATTTTCTTTTGTATAGTCTGTAAGGTGCAGGGGGCATCTTGCATAAAGACTAAATTGGTAAATTGGTTTGGTAGGCGTATGCAAGGTTAGGAAGCCTTCTGTAAATCAAGATAGGAAATCTCATAGGTAAAGGCATATACTCAGCTGCTAATGTCTGTTTGGTATATACCCACCAGAAGCAGGGGGCATCTGGTGGATTGGGTCCTATAAGACACAGAGGGTGTCTTGTGGAAATGGTTTTGGGTCTTATTTGTATTCGACTTATTTTGTGGCTTGTTACAGTAATGATTTTGGTCTTGTGATTTTGGTATTGGTGACAGGATGTTATAACTGTGTTATTAATTGTTGTTTGTTTGATTGAATTTTAGTCTCTGTCTCTGTCTCAAATGTTATAACTGTGTGGAGTGTGTCTGTGGGATCCCATGTGTGTGTGTGAATGTGAGATTGATAAGGGAAAATCAGCAGAGTGGAGAGATCTTGAAAAGGAGTTCTTTAGGGTACATTTTGGCACATTGGAAAGAACTGGGAAGGTCTCCTGGGGGCTCGGTAAACAAGAAAAAGGTGAAATACCGTAACCAGCGCTGGCCGTTGTATACTCGGGGGGATCAGGAGAAATGGCCTGAAAATGGAACTCTGAACGATAATACATTGTTACAATTAATGTTGTTTTGAGGGGGCAAGGAAAATGGGATGAAGTAATATATGCAAATATGTTTTTCACTTTAAGAAACCACCCAGAGTGACAGACAGAAAGCAAAATTAATATAGCTCCACCAGATTCCTTAATTTTGGCTGTGGAAAAGGACAGGGAAAAACTGAAAACTAATCTGGAGAGATGTTCTTCAGCTTGTGATATCGGGGAAATATTCTTAAAGTTAAAAAAAAAACAGTAATCAGGAAGATAGGTTGGAAAATTATGTATCACAAGTAACTCCAAGAGGAACACTCTCTGCATCTGTCCTATCTGATATTGATAAAGCGGAAGAGATGTCTGTTACTGGCAACACGCAGCAGATTCACATCCAGTGTTAACAAAGGGTTAAACCAGAAGTGCTGTTGCAGAGGCAGGCATCTGCAGCCCCTGCAAAAAAAAAAAAAAACAAGGGGGAAAGGAGGGGGGCTCGAGCAGCTCCTGTGTTTGATCGTTGGATGAGGCTGGGGAGGCAGAGGTGGAGGAGGGGTGTCGGGCAGAGGTGGGGGAGTGAGCTCTTCTTCTGTGGAACCGAATCTGTGTGCGTGCTATGGGGAGTTTGAACGTTAGAAGCGAGACTGCCCTGGGGGGGGAGTGCCATTGGGTGGATTCGGTGTCTGAATTGGAACAAGACTGACAGGGACCTGGGGAATCTACCCTAGCAGATCTACTGGTTAAATTAAAACTAGGGACTAGAGGAAATGAAGTGGAATTTTTAGTGGATACAGGAGCAACTTATTCAGTGTTAAATGAGAGGGAAAAGAATTTGTTACAGATGTGGGAGCTACTGGCCACCAAAAAAACCACAAGTCATTCTGTCTGAAACCCTTAGAGTACAAATTGGGGAAACAAATAGGAATGAATAAGTTTTTATGCATGCCAAATTCTCTAAAATCTTTATTAGGGCGAGAAGCAACATTTAAGGAAGGCAAAATGGAATTCAGAGTTAAAAAGGTTCAATTCATTGCAGTTTTGAGTTTATCTTTAATTCAACAGAAGAGCGAACAGGAGGACCTCCCTGAAATAGAGGAAATCCGTAATCAGGTATATCTGGGAGTACAGGCATCTGAAGTTCCAGGTAAGGCAAAAGATGCTTTACCTGTTAAAGTGGAAATAAAAAGGGAGGCCTGCCCAATTAGAATAAACTAATATCCCTTAAAATTGGAGTATCAAAGGGAATTTAAAAAAATGTTATGTTTTAAAATATAGATTATTAATTGAACGTGAATTGGAATACAATGCTCCTATCTGGACAGTTAAGAAACATAATGGGAAAAGTTGCCGACGGGTTCAAGATCTCAGAGCACTCAACAAAATTGTGGAGGATATTTGCCCAGTAGTAGCTAATTCATATGACTTATTGACTAAATTGAATAATAATCAGAAATGGTTTGCTGTTCTGGATTTAAAGGACACTTTCTTTTGCTTACCATTGGCCAAAGAAAGCCAAAATTACTTGCTTTTGAATGGGAAAATCCTCACACAGGAAGGAAAACTCAATTAACTTTGACAGTATTACCTCAAGGCTTTAAAAACAGTCCAATGATTTTTGGAGATTAATTAGCACTGAAACTAGAATCATGGAAGCCACCTACTTAGATGGGGACTCTGTTACAATATATGGATGACTTATTAATTGCTACAGAATCAAAGGAACAATGGATCCAGTGGACGGTGGAATTAATAAATTTTCTGGGACTGAATGGTTATTGGGTATTCAAACAAAAGGCCCAACTAATCCAAATCTGAGTTTCCTACCTAGGATATGAAATAAGAGGAGGACAGAGAGAATTTGGAGCTGCTAGAAAAGAAGCCATTTATCAGACTCCACGACCGTCGAACATCAGGGAGCTCCGGACATTCCTGGGAATGACTGGATGATGCAGACTTTGGAACCATGACTATGGTGTTCTGGAACAATCAACAAAACCACTAACACACGACTGCTTAGCCACTATAGAGACGATACGTCAATGCGGGAGTGACGGACAACGCAGGAACGATCAATGAGATCAGCAAATGCCAATTTATTACACAGCTTTAACTCTTTATATACCATTTCTTACAGGCACTTACAGTGATTTGGCATACTATGATTGGATACATGTCTTGAAGACCCTTAGCAACTAACACATAATTGGTTAAGCACAGGTGTAAGAACTTAACCTCGAAAGCTTGCCAACAGTCCACAGTTCTCATTAACTCAGTGAATGACAGCTTCTTATCTTGCTTGTTTAAACTTCCTCGGGCCTCTCATGGCCTTGCTGTATCTTTCAGGATTATTCAGAGTTCATGTACCAAATATCCATTCTTCTGTGAGAACACTGTCTCCACATCTCCCCCTTTTAATTTTATATATCTTTTGGATGACCCTACTTGAGCAGGGGATTTGGGCTAGATCATATTTTCAACATATGCCAACTACAGGCTGCTGGGCCTTCCCCTTTTTTCTGCTGTATGGCTCTCTGGTGACAGGGGAGGCCATTCTTCACATCAAGGTCTGGCATGGCATGTGTCCCCACCGCTCCACGCCTGCTTTATAACAGTACCATTGTATTAGAATATTTCTATCTTTTGCCTTAGCATTTTCTAGCAGCTACTACAAATTTGCATACTCTGACATGTCTTTTACAAGTGTTCCTTTTATTGCTGCTGATTTGTGCAATTTTGACAGCACCCTTGTAGCTAAATTCACAAAAAAAAACCACCTGAAGTGGGAATTAGGCCATATTCAGGTGTCAAAATAGGGAGTATGATTACATAGGTTTTCATCAAAAATGTCTTTTTATGTTATTTTGTAGAGGAAACACCATCTCCTTATCTTCTGTCTGGTTTTAGCAACAACATCAACAAAAAAGAAAGTCCTCAGTACCCAGAAACAACATACCTGGCTTGAGTGCAGGGGGAAAGTACTAATAAATTGCCTGTCTTTCAACCACACCTATAGTTAGCCCAGCAGCTCGGCTGCTTGTGTATGTGTCTCATTTTCGTGTGCACAATGCGTATGGTCCTAACTTAACCTTTTGCATTCCCCAGTTACCCATAAAGAAGCTCAGTACCGTTTCACTCAAGTACTTTCATTGCTCTTGTTCTGAATCTTAGTACCTCAGTTCCCCATCAGTGAAATGAGGTTAACAGGAGTACCCCAGCAGAGCATTAGCTGTGGATGATGGCATTCAAGATTCTGGAGTGCTCGGATAATACAATGCTGAGTGCTCTCGAGTATCATCACAGTCCAAGTGTCTTACAATCTGGAATGTACTTAAAAATAAAGCATGTAAGCAAAACAAAATACCTTGACTTCTTAGTCAAACCCATGATATAAAAATACTATAGACTCTTGCAATCTGGCCGAGTCGTAGTCTCAGACCAGATTACCTCGGTGGGTACCAGTAGTACCAGATATGGCTGTCTCTTGCTTTGGTTTGACTTGTGTTCATAACTGTCTTCATCCTGCAGGCTCACAGTGGATGAACAGCTGCATCCCAGTTTTTCACAGTTGACATGTCCAAGGAGAGGGGAAGAGATAGAGATGCAGCTGCAGGGATCAGCACTGCTTTGTCTCTGCCAGTGGAATGTAAAAGCAGGGAATCCTGCTTACACTTGGGATCCAGGGCAGGCAAAATGGGTTGTATTGCAAATCCACTTGGTAGAAGTGAAATTTCCCAGTACAACATGGGAGACAAGCATGGTGATAGTACTAGAGTATGTTAGCACACCGCTTTTTACTCATTGGATTGTTAGTATTGTCAGGCTTCGAAAAACCAACCTTGTTTAAATTTTCTGCTGCCTTTTGGGAAAACGCCTACTCCGATAACAATTTGGCATTCACAGAGCCTACTGGAGAGTCTAGCACACAGATATTCTCTCTGATTTTTGTGTGCTGAGGTTGAACAACTTTGATATTTTGACAATAGCAATCCTGATACCATTACAATACAGTGATGGTTTAACACACTCTGCCCTTTACAAATGTAGATCTTTTACAATACGCAGTAAATTCAAGGGCCTGGAAAAAGATGCAGTGAGGTGGCATTCAGCGTTACTCTTAAACAAAGGTGAGTGAGTGTTATTGGATGTAGGAGAGGATACTTGTGACATATACCATCTCAATTTGAGAGTAGAACTTAAAAATCAGAGACTTTTTTTTAATCAGCATCCAAGTGGATGTTGCCTTTTGTTTTGTTAATATGGTTCATCCTTAGTGCAAAAGTTAGCATACAAACACCGGATCTCCTCTGCAATCATGTGAGGTTCTGATTGTTTTAACTCTCAGGCTACCGTATGATGTTTGAAACTGAAATGCCTTAAAATGATTACCTCTGATGCAAGATCAACAGTGTTTGCAGCCTCAGGCTTGTAGCTGTGAATGGTTACATTTGGGATGCCAGTTTTGCAATGATCTTTCTACTTGCTTCTGAAGGAAAGAGATAAATGTGGTTTGTGAGATGGAGCTTTGGGTTTCTCAAGCAAGAGCCAGTGTTAGCAGGTAGGTATAAAACAGAATTATCTCATACCACCAGTCCCAGAAAAGGCCCAGTATTAGCTGATTTATCCTTGGTCACACTCCACTGCAAGTCAGCTGGCAAACAAACACTTTTGGCCAGCCTCAGTATAGTGGGAAGTGGAGAAGTGGGGATTTAGCTTTTCAGTCCAGACACTTCAAAGGTTTTATCTTGGTGCAGTAAACAACTGCATTTTCTTAGTTGTCATGTACATCACAGTGATAATAATAAATTACATTAATG